>NW_002987368.1:354600-359183 GCF_000006295.1 Pediculus humanus corporis
TATTATTATTATTATTATTATTATTAAAAGAAAGCAAAACAAAAAAAATTTTTTTTTCGGGGGCGGTGGGAAAGGGAAAATTCATTGCAAATCCGTCATTTTTTTTTTTTTGGTAACGGTCGTTTTTCCGACAGAGAGAAACAACTTAATTCTCGTAACAACCAAAAGAGAAATTTTTCCTAAAAACGTGGATTTTTTCGGATTTTTCTGTGACGTAACAAACAAACAAACAAACAAACAATTTTCGGTTAATTAATTTTTGGGTTACGGTAAACCTTTTAGTTTATTCCTTACGATCTTTTCTTTACACATGTACAAATAAATAAATTAATCAAATCGTTCGTAAGGAAAGAGAGAGACAAAGAGAGAGAGATTTAAATTTTTTTAAATTTTTATTTTATTATCTTAAATTCTAGAATATTCTATTTAAAAAAAAAAAATTGCATACAACTTTTTGAAAGTTTAAAAAAAAAAAAAACTTTTTAAATTAAACAAAAAAAAATTTTTTTTTTTTCTCGTATATTATTATAATCGTTTTTTTTGCGTTTCCATAAGTTTAAAATTGTAGTTTTTTTTTTTAAAAAAGAAAATTATACGTGCATGTAATATTTTATAGTAATGCGTAAAAGAGTGAGTGTGAGAGAGATAGATAGAGAGAGAGGGAGAAAGTTAAAAAACTTAAAAAGAATTTAAAAGTTTAAGCCGTTGAAAAAGAATAACAAAAAGAAAAGAAAAAGTCAATTTATATCCTCTTTTTATTATTATTATTATTTTATTTTTATTTCATTTAATTTTTTTTTACATTAAATTATTCATTCTTTTGTAATTTGACTAAAAGCAAATAACTTTAAAGTTTAAACTTTAAAATCGGAATAAAGTAGTAAAAAAAATAAAATAAAGAAATTTTAGGTTCTTTTTGTTGTCGTTACGTATCTGCATGTTTTTTAAATTTAAAACCTTTTTTACTTTTACTTTTCTTTTCTTTTCTTTTCTTTTTATTTTTTTCCCCCATTCGACTCTTTCGTAATGCTATAAAAAAAATATATTTGTCATTGTTGCTGTTTGTGACACGTAACCCTAATTTTTTTTTTTTTTTTTAATTTCAAAACAAAATTTTCCATCATGGACTAATCAAAAGTTTATAAAAATTATGAAAATGTTTTTAAGCGTCGTTGATTTTCTATTTTTTTTTTTTTTGTCAAGGCGGAAATTTAAAATTTTGAACCAAATTGATTTTTATTCATTTTATTTAAACGTGTCAAAAGAAAATGTTTTTGTCGTGGTTGGTGGTGGTGGTGAAACGGTGTCGCACTTAGTGACGAATTAAAAATTTACCGAGGGTGATCAATAAGAACGCTATAATAGGTGTGTGAAATTTTTGTTTTGAAATTCCCGCCTTTCGCCATGGTCAACTTACCGCGTTTTACAAATGACGTTAAAACAAGGCTGTGAGTTTAAGCAGAAGAAATCGAGATTTTGTCTTCTGCTATAGTCATTTCTTAATCGTTTGACGATTTCACCGGATGTCATTTTTAATAGTTGGATAAAATTAATTCGATTAAAAAGGTGACAAAACAATAATAATTATTTTTTTTTATTTACGAGTAATTATATAAACTATCGGTTTCGCGCCAAAAAAAAAAATTCAAAATCGTTTTTTTTTTTATTGTTTTTAAAAAAAATTTTAAAGTTTGAAAATCAATAAATTTATTTTTTTTATTGATAATTGACCTTATTTTATTTATTGATTTTCAATATGAACGCCACGTTCAGGTAAATAATTTATTTTGTTTTTTTTTTTTTTTAAATAAATTAATTTAAAATAAATTTTTATATTTAAATAAATAATATAATTTAATTATTATAATTTTTTTTAAAATGGCAACTCGTTGTGAATAAATTACAAAAAAGAAATTTTTTTAAATGGTGATAAATATTTTTTTGTTAGTACGAAAGTTTTTGCGTAGGTTTTTATCAGTCTTGAGATTTTCAGGTCCGTCTAGATAATGAATTTGCTATCTGTTCTGTTGTATTCAGTTTTGCTTGAATTATTTCGTTAATTGCATCAAAAATTTTTCTTTTTGCTTGAAGACCTATAAGAAAAAATTATTACTACAACGGATCGCCCAAACGTTTCTTTTTTTTTTAATCAATAATTACCTGTCTCGAACAATGATTTTAGGAAATTCATTTTGGCTTTAAATAAAGCTGTCAGGGGATTGTCTGTTGTTGGTTCTGTAGTTGTGGGGGCTTCTGTAGTTTCCTCTTCTTGCGCCTCCTGCTCTTCCTCTTCCTGCGGATTCTCCTCGTCCTCCTGCGGTGGCTGCGGCTCTTCTTGCTCATCTTCATTCTCTGCTTCTTGCTCATTTCCATTACCTTCTGCTTCTTGACCAAAAACCTAAAAATCGAGTCTCTTTATTATTTCAGCTCTTTTTTCTTAAATAAGAATCATAAAATTATTTTTTTTTCCCGTAATTTTTCTGTTACGTACGATTAAAAAAAAAGAAAAATTTATTATTGAATGAAATTATTACCTGGTTCGCAAAAAAAATTAAAATTATTAATTTCAGCATTTCGATAATTTTTTAAAAAATTTTAACTTTTAATTAATAAAAAACATTAATTTACACTCGAAACAAAAGAAATAACGCATAGGATATTATTTATATTATTTTTCTTTTTCTATCTCTCTCTCTCTCCCCCTTGAATACCCTTTAACATTGAAATTATTTCAGGTGTAAAAATTTATTTTATTTATTCAACTGAAGACAAAAAAAAAACAAAAAAAATGGCGACAAAAAACAAAAAAAAAAAAAAACCTTAGTATAAAATGACAATGACCCATTTAAATTTTTATTTTCTTTTTTTTTTTTTTTTATTTCTTGTTTTGCATCCTTTTTATGTTGGCTTTGAATCGTATTATTTGTTTTTTTTTTTTTTTTTTACATGCACTTTTCGTGTTATTGAAACCGTTATTATTATTATTCAAAATCATTTTTCAATGTTTTCACCGTTGAATTAATGCACCGACGTTCTTTTGTTAAAATTTAAATATGTTTCATTGACATAATATCACAGGTTGTACAACACAAAACGATGCAAAAAAAAAAATCTTGTTTTCTTAGGTTGGCACCTTTTTTTGTTTTCCATTTTGATATATTAATTTAGTTACCAACTTCCGGACACTCATAATCTCAAGTTAACTTAATATTGGCTAGTTCATTTTGTTTTTGTTTTTTTTTTTGTTTTTAATTTTGGCAAACCTGATGAGGTAAATTAAAATAAGAAAAATGAAGTTGATTATGTTATCATAAAAAAAAAGAAACTTTATTCGAAAACATAAATACGGAACGTTTTTTCTTTGTGAAACATAAATTATTAATTTGATAATTATTTAATATTTTAAATTTTATAAGTAAAAAATTTTTTTATCCCCTCGCAAAAACTTTTTTTTTTATCCATAACTGGAAAAAAAATAAAAATTAAAAATTAAAAAAAAAATTTTTTTTTTTTTGGTGTTAAAATGAAAAAAAAAATGGCGGCATGAATCTTACGTTTTTTCCAAAATTTAACGATACATTCTAAAATAGGACATGAAGGAGGAGGAGGAGGAGGAGGTTTGATTGTGGTTGTAGTTGTTGTTTCTTCAGGTTTGGATGTTTGTTCTTCTTCGTATTTACTTTCTTCTTCTTTTTTATCATCATCTTCTTCTTCTTCTTCGTATTTACTTTCTTCTTCTTTTTTTTCATCTTCTGCTTCTTCTGCTTCTTTTTCTTCTTCTTCTTTAGTACTTTGACTCTCTTTTTCTTCATCATTTTTCTCTTCTTCGTTTGTCTCTCCGAATTCTTCTTCACTTTCTCCATCAATTTCTTCTACGCCCAAAACACTATTTATATTGTTTTTCATTTTTCCAAATATTTCCCCAACATCGCTTTTTTTCCCTTCTACCAGCATCTGAAAACAAATTCATCTCATTTTATTTCCAAAGTAAAAAAAATTTCAAATAATTAAATTAAAAAATAAAAACCTGAATAATCGAAAAAAAAAACACAGCAATAAATAATTTGTAAAACATTTTTTTTATTTGGGGGAAAAGTGGGGGGAGGGGAGGGGGTGGAAAAAAGAAAACGAAAAAAGGTTTTTTCTTTTATTTTTCGTTTATCTAAAGGAAAAAATTTTACTCTCATTAAAAATGTAAATTTTTTTTTTTTATTATTGAATTAATTGACATTGAAAATTAATTCAAATGTTTTTTTTTTTTTACTACAATCATGTCGATTGTGTAAGTTAACAAAAAGAAAATTTTTTTTTTTTTTTTTAACATTACAAGATTAAAATCAATTATTCATTTTGAATTCATTGACCTAATTTTTTTTTTTTTTTTTTATTAATTTTATGGCAAATGATTCAAAGATTTTCTCTCTTATAATAATAATAATAATAATAATGATGACGACAACGACGACGATCGTAATAATAATAATAATAATAACGTTTTTATTTCTTTTACATTTTCCTCGAGGGAGGTTGCGTAACAATTTCTTGTGCCAGAATTTTCATCCTTCCTTTTTTTTCCTTTCTTT
>NW_002987368.1:359610-368528 GCF_000006295.1 Pediculus humanus corporis
TTTTATCCAAAAATGACGAGAAAAAAATTGATTTTTAAATTGAAAAAAAAAAAAAAATTTTTTTTTTTTTCGTCTGTCGCATAAAATAATTTTTATTCGTTGATGAATTTTTTTTTTTAATGAAAAATTATTTAAACATTGAAATACGGAAATAGATTTATAAAACTAAAAATGGAAAACGAAATAGAAATTTAATCATTTGACTTTTATTAAATGTTATAAAATAATTATATATAAATTTAAATATATGTGACAAATAGATTGAAAATGAAAACAAAAATATTTTTTTTTTATATTCTAAAACCGGAAAAGAATTCAAAATATCGATAATCGAAAAATTTGATAAATGATCGAGTTTAACAAAAAAAAAAAAAAGTTGGGGCCCCGTTTAAAACGAAAAAAAACAAACAAAACGTTAAGTTTTTTTTTGATAGCTTTTGACAAAAAAAAGGATTGCCAACCTTAAAATTCGTTTTTTTTTTTTTTTTTTTTTTTTTTTAAAAAAACTCGTAAAAGGTAATTAAAAACAAATAAATAAAATCGATAATTTTTTTTTAAAAAAAGATCGATCAAGGATGTGAATGTGAATGAAAAAAAGAACAGCAGACGACATTTTTTTTTTTTTTTTATTATTTCAACCCTTTTTTTTTTTCCGTTTCAATTTTGTATTGATGACCGTCTGAAAGTGATTTTCTTTCGATTGTTGACTCATCAAGAGAAAATTTTCTTTTTCGTTTTTTGAAAAAAAAAAAAAAAAGATAAAATGCTATTGAATTCGTTTTTGTTTGTGTTAGAGGGGGAGAGGAAGGAAGGTAGGAGAAAGGGAGGGAGGGAGAAGGAAGATGATGATGGTGGAAAAAATTTTCTCTTTCAAAAACTAATTTTTCATTTTCTTTTTGACTTCAATAAATCTTTTACGGGAAAATCTCATTTATTTTCACCCAAAAATTTCTTATTTAACATATAAATCAATTTTGACTCAATCAAGATTTTCTCATTTTCATTTTCAAAAGAAAAATAACATCTTATTAAGAAAAAAAAAAAAAAATAGTAAAACGCTTTCGTAAAATCATCGTTTAAAACGCGCGTAATTATCACAGTAAGATTAAACGATTAAATATTAATTTTTCCTATTGAAAAATTAAAAAAAAAAAATTTTTTTTAAATTTTATTTTAACTTTATATTAATTTGATTTGACGCGAAATAAAATTTATATATATAAAAGTTTCCGATAAGTTTAATTTGTTAAATTTCTCTCACTGGAGAGAAAATTTGGGTTTGAAATTTTTTTTTTTTTTTTTTGTTTTCGACCAAACGTTTTATTGGATTTGAAAACAATGGCCGAGGTGACGTAGAAAAGTTTTTTTTGTTTTTTTTTTTTTTTAATTTAATCTTTTTGAATTATTTGGGTATGTTTATGGTAAAATTCAATTATCGTTTTTTTTTTTTTTTATAATTTTGTTTGCTTTTCTAATTTATAAAAGTTTTATAAAAAAATTTTTTATCTTTGAATTTCGTTATTTTAATCGTATAACTGAATAACTTAATTATAAACCTAAACGTAAACGATAGCATCATAATAAAAATAAATTTATTTTCGGGTATCTTCGGTATTATTCGCGCGCGTTTTTAAATATTGTTCGAGTATTTTCGGATATTGTTCGGATGACTTCGAGTACTGCAGGAGGTATTTTCGGATATTGTTCGGATAACTTCGGGTACTGTAGGAGGTATTTTTGGACATTGTTCGGATGACTTCGGGTAAAGTTCGCGTATTTCGAATTAGGAATTATTATTTATAATTATTATTTGATTTTAATTGACGTCATCGAAACATTTCAAATTGAAAAAATTTTATTATTATTATTATTTTTTTTATCAGTGAATTTTTTATTCACTGATTACATTCAAGAAATAATTAATTTAATAAAAAATTTTTTTTTAAACAAATCAATTTATTTAATTTAAAAATTAATAAATTTAAATTATATTAATTTATGTAAACTAAAAAAAAAAAAAAAAAAATTAAAAGAAATTTTTTTTTATGGAAATTAATGCAGTTCAAATTTGACAGACTTTTCTCTCTCTCTCTCTCTCTCTCTTTTTTTTGTATAACTAACGTACTTTTCCGGTTAAAAAAAAAAGAAAAGTTTTTAATCATGTTATTTTTAACTTTGTTAAAAGTTACCGTTAAATTAAATTGATAGATGACTTTAACGTTCAACATTTTGCGACGTAATTTCTTTCTTTTTTTTTTTTTAATTTTCCTCGCGACAAATTTTAAAATCTTATTTTTTTCTTTTTCTTATCGAGGCTTAAATCCACGCACGCACGCACACACGCACACACTCACGCATTTTTATTTTCGTTAAAAATTTTTTACTGAATATTATATAAATAAATACTAGCTAAAAATAATTTATTTTAAAATTTTTTCTAACGGAAAAGGAAAAAAAAAATTCGACCAATCAAAATTAATTAATTTTTAAATATCTATTTTCCGATTGGTCAATAAATAAATGTTAATTTATAAAAAATATGAAAGAGTCGTTTCAATTAATGAAAATTAAAAAAAATTTTTTGTATGGGATTTATAATAAAATTAAAATCGAAATCAATTTATATATATATATATATATATATATATATATATATAAATATATATAAAATTTGATAAAATTCTAATTAAATTAATAAAATTTAAAAATTTATAAAAAGGTTTTATTTATTTATTAATTAATTAAATAAATTATTTATTATTATTATTATTGGCCAAAAACCGTTTAAAAATTACGTTAGTGGTTTTTTTTTTAATAATTGTAAACGACAATAATAATAATTAATTAAATTAAAATTACTTTTTGTAAATTATGCCGGTGTAAAAACGCGGGTAATTTTTTTTTTTTAAATTCAAAATAATAATAATAATAATGAAAAATATTCGATCGAATAATAATAATGATAATTATGACGTAAGATTTTTTAATCGATGACGATATAAAAATATTTTACACATTTTTTTTTTTTATTATTATTATTAAGGAGAATTTTAACAGAAAAAAAAAAAATTTGATGAGAAATTAATAAATAACCAATAACTTTAATTAAATTATAATAATAATAATATTAAATATTTTTATGGTAAAAAAAAAAAGTTTATAAACTTAAAATTAAAAAAAAAAAAAAAAGTATGCGTGAATAAAAATAGAATTTAAAAAAATTTTTTTTTTCTCGATCGCAGAAAAGGTCGGATGAGGAAAAAAAAAAAATTTTACTTTAAAATTAAAAAACGTGGAAGAAGAAAAAAAATAAGAATTTTCTTTTTTTTTTCTTTTTTATTAGACTGATTATTCTGAATAAGTGGTTTGAACTGATTATTCATTAAATAAGACAAATTGAAAAATTAAATTTTCAAAAAAAAAAAAAAAAAAAAAGAAAATTTTTTTTATTTTATTTAATTATTACAACGATTTTATTCATTCGATTGAATTTTCTTTTTATGCATTTATCGATTTAATAATAAAAAAATGTATAAAAGTTAAAATTAACGGTATTTAAAAATTTCTAGAACAATATCGAATTCTAATTTATATTTCCCGAAAGAAAATTTAAAAAAATTTTCTTTTTCGTTGCTGTTTTTTCCCACCTTTTTTCGCTCGTTCGTTTTATTCAAAATGTCGTCACGTGATTTTATTTTCAAAACAAAAAAAATTTAAAATTTTCCGTCAATATATTTCGATATTCATATCGGAAAACATTAAATAAAAAAAGTTTTATCCTCACACGACATCGTAGAAGAAGAGAGTATTTTGTTTTTAATAAAAAAAAAAAAAAAAAAAAACAAATTTTTTTTTAAAGATGATAATAATAATAATAATAATAATAATGGAAAAATTGCACAGTCACGACCGTGACATTATGACAATATATATATATTTTGATAAAAAACTTTTTTTTTTTTTTTATACGAAAAGGTTAATAGATATATTTTTTAACGATGTTTTTCACCTTTTGTTAACATTTTACATAAAATATCGAACGTCCAACGAACAGGAAAAATGCCTATTTTTAGCATTATGATAAATACTGAGAGAGAGAGAGATAGAAAGAAAATTCGGTCGCACACGTATCCGTCATTTGTTCGACCTTTAAAAATATAATGTTAAATTTTCATAAACGTGTCAAAAGAAAAACAAAAAAAAAAAGAAGGGAAATCGGTGGTTTTGTAACGCCGCGTTTGTTTATTTCCGTTACGAAAACGAATACTACCAACAACGGAAAAAAAAAAAAAAATTCATTAAGATCTCGATCGAAAAATATAATTAATTTTTTTTTGTTTTTGTGATAAAATACATTTCCTTTAGATATACATCAATTTCGAAAAACAAAAAAAATTTTTTTTTTAAATGAATTTTATTGATTTATTTTTGTTTTGTGTGTGTTTGGGTGTGGGTGTGCGTGTGCGTTTCGATTTCGGGATTGAAAACGTCAGGAATCGCGTCAATCGTTCGGGATCATTGAATTTGGGAGATTTAATAAATCACAAATGGCGAAAGTTTGAGGTTACCTCGCAATGCATTTAATTGGCAACAACGAAAAAAAAACGTTACAAACCATTAAATTACGGGAGGAAACAAAAAAATAAAAAATAAAAACGGAAACGGAAACGAAATTGATTTTTTTTTTTTTTTTAAATTTTTTATTTTCCATCTAAAAAATTTTTTTTTTTTTATTTATAAAAATTCAATTATTTATATTATTCGATGGTGTCAAATGCAAATTCAAATAATAAACCTTTTTATTATTATCATTATTATTCTCATTTTTTTTTTTAAAGAATTTTTTTACGATTTCGTAATAATAATAATAATAATAATAATAGTAATCATCGTGATAATAAAATGCATTTAAAAAAAAAAAAATTATTTTTTTTTTAAATTATTCGAATGACGTCATAAAATTTACTAACTCTGCGTTTAATAACCCTTTCGTGCGTTTTCGTGCGTTTCCGTGTGCGCGTTCGTGAGTACCAGTCGTTTTGTAATTCCCTTAAATAAAAATTTTCATTTTTTTAAATTTAAAAAAAATAATCACCGCAACCGATTAAATTATTCAATATGTGAAAATAACATTAATAATAATAATAATAATAATAATAAGAAAAGCGCACTCCGGGGATGGGGAGAGGGGGAGGAGCGAAACGTCGATTTATACCAAATAAATTTTTTTTAATTAAAAAAAAAAAAATCCGTTTTTAAATTTTATAAATATATCAAAATTTAATTTACTTTAATCGACATAATTAATTTTTGACAACAAAAAAAAATTTTTAAGAAGATACCTTTATTACGTTTGATTACAATAGAACCGACACTTATTCTAAGGTTTACAATTTATTTTTTAAAAACATTGACGCATTTAATTGGATAAAATTCAAAATAGATTTCTTTGGATAAAGAAATCAACAACAACAAATTTAAATGATCTTTATTTGTATTCATTCGCGTATCGTAGCATCATCTTTTTACATTTCTGTCGATAATCGAATAATTTTTGGTAGTATAATTATTGTTAATGGGAAATTATTTGGGCACGTTTAAGAGTTTAGTTACTTGTGTAGGTACCTGAAAAATGTTTTATATGAGAAATTGTGTGTTTTTCGAAATGGCTCGTCATTCAGAAGCACCATCATCATCGTGGAGCGTTTATTCTAATCGGTTAAAGACGGGAAATGCTGAAAATTATCAATAATGTGAACTTTAAACATGTCGCGTTTGAAAATAAAAATTTTAATATAATTTTTTTAAATATGAATTTTACATTCGAATAATTTTTGTTGTCTTCTCAAATTATTTAAATTTTTTTTTTTATCTTTTTTTTTTTTTTTATATAAAAATTTTTTTTTACCTTTTGTGTAAAAATTTTCAATTTTCATTCATGCGAATTTTTTTTTTTTTTCGGGGGGGGGGAGGAAAGTTTGAATAAAAATATGAATTTGTTTAAAAAAAAAGTTAACTTTATTCATTCATTCAACCGTATAAAAGTTTTCTTTATTTAAATTTTCTAGGAAAAAAAAAATTATTCAACGACCTTTGAACTATATACATAAAAAATTTAAATCAGATATTTATTATTATTATTATCATCATCAACATAACGTTATCGTTTGTATCGTTCGTAAAAAAAAAATTTCTTTTTCCATTTTGGTAAAGAAAATTTTTTTTTTTTTTTTTTTACTTTTTCCCATCACGAAAAGCGGTTAATAAAAAATGTTTAAAGTTGTATTTAAAGGCGTGATTGAAAGTAATAAGAAAAAATAACAAGAGGGAATCAAAGGAAAAAAAGGAAAAAAAAGGAAAAACGTTAAACTAAAATGCTTTGATGGGGAAAAAAAACCACCGAAGGGATAAAAAAAAAAAAATTTTCAATTACCTAATGACTTTGATAATAATAATAATATTTATTTATTTTTTAATCAATTATCATTATTATTTTAACGTGAATCGATTATCTTATTAATGTAACACTCACGCACGTACGAAACTGTTTCCGGTTTTAAAAGTAGGTTTTTTTACTCTATGAAAAAATTATACGGCGAGTAAAAAGAAATTTTTTTTTTTGTTAAGTAACTAATTTAAAATATTAATAAAAACGTTTTTTCTTTTTTTTTTACTTTAACGTATAGAAAAGGAAAAAAAAGGTAAAATTTAAAGGAAACGATGAAAAAAAAAAAATTAATTTTAAGCCTTTATAAAAAAAAGCCTAATCTTTTACTTTCACTTTTTTTTTGTAACCCATTAGCCAAAATAATAAATGGAAAGTTCGGTTGAAAAAAAAAAAAGAAAGAAAGAAAAGATTTTTTTTTTAAAGCTTTTTTTATAAAAAAGGGGGAAAAAAGGTACGTACGTGAGGGGAGGGGGGTAGGAAACGAATGAAAGGAATAAAGAAAGATGAAGAAACGATTGAAGATAATGATGATGATGGTGGTTGCGGTGGTGGTGGTTGTGAAAAAAGAGGTCGTAATAAAAATAATTTTTTCTTAAAAAAAAAAAAATGAACTCCTAAAATAAATTATTATTATTATCATTTTTTTTGTCCCAACGGATTTTTCACCTTCCGGTTTCGATTATTTCCGGTTGAAAATTTAATATCGATTATAAAAGCGTGCGTGTGCATGATGTGCAGTCACGTGATTATAAAAATAACAAAACGTGTTTCTTTGATATTTTAGAAAAATTTTTAGTTTTTTTTTTTACTCCTCGCGTTTAGTTATTTTAAATTTTTCAATGTTGGCGTTATTATTTAAAAAAAAAAGGCGGGAAATTTAAAATTTTACTGGTAAATACGGGGGTTAACTTATTATCACGCACGCATCGTCGCGGTTAACTTTATAATTTAAAAAAAATAAGTAAATAAATTTTTTTTCATTTTCTCTTTTTATTTTTATTTTTTTACCGGAAGCAGAAGAAAAAAAAGGAAATTAATTTAATCAAATTTTTAAGTTTTCTTACGTTATGGAAAAAGAAAAAAAAAAAAAAAAGAAAAACGATTTGCTAATGTAAAAGTTTCAAAAAAAAAAAAATTTTTTTTTTCTTTTTCTTTTTCCTTTTTTTTTTAAACCAATATTCTAAATTGTTATAAGGGAAAACAAAGGAGTTTTCCTTTGAGTTTTTCCTTTGACTCTATTACATACGTAATATATTTTTTTTATCACGCAAACTTTCGTGATTTTCCCTTTTTTCTGACCATTTTATGTAGGTTGTGTTCTTTGTTTAAGAAAAAAAAATTTTTTTCTTTTACGTTTGGAATATAAATAAAAATTTATCGTAATTTTAATTATTTTTCAATTTATTCGAATTTAAATTAACCGAAAAAAAAATAAAAAAATACCTGCGTGACGTCATTAAAAAAAAAAAAATTTTCGTTTGTTCTCTTTAATTTCCGTTTAACTCGAAGACGCTTTTTTTTTTTTTTTCCTTTCAAAATGTCGTTTTCAGTCGCGTTTTATTATTTCTTCACGTTTTATTATTATTATTATTATTATTCATTCTTATTCGAAACCGTTTATAATTTTTTTTTTTCTCAAAAATTATCCGACGGTTGTTAAAAAAAAAATTTTTAGATTCGTGTTATTAGAAGGCTTTTTGTAAAAGAGCCTTCTTTTTTCACCGTTTAGTGCCACGTCAATTAATTTATATTTTAAATACTCGCGATCGATTCGAAAATAAAAAAAAAATGGTGGCGGTGGTGAAAACGTTAACTTTTAATCATCATCATTATTATTAGTATTAACAAGGAAAATTTAACAAAAGTTTGAGGAAAACTTATTATATAAAATAATTTTAATATGTATTCGTGATTGATGTGTGGAAATGACATTTTTTTTGTTATCATTTCGGTTCAAAGATATCATTCAAGCATAAAAAAAAAAAATTTTCAATTTTTCTCCATAAAATCTCAACATTTTTCTCCAGAAAATAAAATGGTGAAAAACAAAAACAAACCCAAATAAATAAAAAATATTTGCCTGATTTTTTTTTTCTTTTTTCCAGGGATAAATCGAAGAAACGAGAAAAGATTTTTTAAAATGGCGCCCTGATTCAATTCAAATTATTTATTATTAATTTCGAGTCGAGGAAAATTTTTTATTTAAAAATCAATAAGGTAAGTGTAAATACCTGAACTTTTACATTCGTTTAATTATAAAAAATTTTTAATTGGATGAAAACTATCGAGACGACGAACCTTATTATTATTATTGTTGTCCGAATTCTTATTTTTTCTTTCTTTCGTTTGTTTGTTTGTTTGTTTTTACGATCGTAAAATGACGCGATAAAATTACACGAAACACAATAATCGTTTTAACGACAAACAATAAAACAACCATGTTTGTCGCGAGGAAAGAGAAAAAAAAAAA
>NW_002987368.1:368715-371384 GCF_000006295.1 Pediculus humanus corporis
CCATCAAAATTTGTAAAATTTAAATAAATTTTGCCAATTTTATTTTTTTTAATTAATTAAATAATTGATGGCCGATTTAAATTAATAACATATTAAAAGTCATTTATCAATTTCGTACGAAACTTTTTAGAAATATTTATTTATTTATTTATTATTATTATTATTATTATTTATTATGATGAAATTATCCGTGGGGAGCAAATAACTAAATAAATTACTAAAAAATTAATTTGTGAAAAACGGTTTGAAAAATTCGATTTAAAAAATGTACGTCAAAACATGTTTACAAATTTAAAAAAAAAAAAAAAAAAAAAAAATGGCGACGTCAAATAAAATAAAATAAAAAAAAAAATTCGATAAAAAAATTGCCGGAGGAAGAAATTATTTTAATGTAATATTAAAAAAAAAAAAAAAAAACTGTTGCTTTATCGGGGCCCTAAAGGTTAAGAAGCAAAGCAGAAGAAGAAGAAAAAGAAAAAATTTAAACGTTGGTACGAATGACGGGGAAAAAAAAAATTTTCAATTTTTGTTTTTTTTTGTTTTTTTTTTTCTTATGTTTGTCGCCCTTTTGACATTTGTCTGACCCTAAATTTCATTTTCTCAAAATGTCTACCCTTTTTATTTTTTATATTTTTGCTTTAGGCGTTAAACTTACCTTAAACTTGGGCGTTTCTTTCCTTTTATTTTTTTTTTTTTTTTAAAAAATCGAATTTACGACAACCGGAAGTGTTTCAACTCTTTTTTTTAAAATAAATATCGAATCGAATCGACGGTTTTTCGTGAGTTTTTTTTCTTTTTGTTGTTTCGTCATTTAAGTTTAAAACTTGAATAATAATAATAATATTTTTTTTCGTTGTTCGAAGAAGAAGAAACAATTTTAAAAAAAAAAAAGTGTCAGGCTTTACGTAAAAAAAAACATAAATTTTATACAAACGAAAGAAAAATACTCGTAAATATTTTTTCTTTTTTTTTTTTTTACTCAATTTCACGGAAGATTTTCAACAGATTTCATATTTTTTTTTTTTTTTATCTCAAAGTTTTTACCGGAAAATAATAATAATAATAATAATAATAATAATAATAATAATAATAAATATCATCTTTCAGAAAATTTTAGAAAAGTTAAAAAAAAAAAAAACAGAAAAAAACGTAAAATTGGGGGGAAAAAAAATTTTTTTACTCTCTCTTTTTCGTTCCACCTCTCTCTCTTCCTACCACCACGACCATCTCCACCCTCCCTTTCCCTCGCCACTCGTTCCGGGGATTCTGCGGTCCAGATGAAAAAGTTTTTGCAATTTGAATCCGAATCTGTTTTTTTTTTTTTCGATCCTTAATTAATAACATCGAGTTACGATAATAATAAACAAGGAAAACGGAATCCGCTTGACGTTGAAATTTCCCCCACTTCCTGTTTTTCTTTTTTGTTGTAATTATCCATCATCATCATCATCATTCTCATCATCATCGTCGTCATCGTCGTCGCCATTTTTTTTTTATTATTATTATTTAAAAAAATAATAATTTTTCGTAGTAATCGATATCGGAAAAGTTTTGTTTTTTTTTTTTTTTTTTTAAATTCAAACACGTTTTATTTCCGTTTCCGTTTTTCTCTCTCTTTCTCTTTCTCTTTTTCTTACTTTTACTAAACAAAATTTATTTCTTGTAATGTCGATTGGTTTCGACATTGGCACATTTTTAGGTTAGAAAATAAAATTTGGCTCTCGATGAATTAGAAAAAAAAATTTTTTTTTTTAAAGTCTGATAATGAAAAGCAATAAACTTAAATTACGTTAAATAAATTTTTCTTTCCTTTTTTTTTCGTTAAAAAAAAAAAAAAAAATTTATTATCGTTTGTCAGTTTTATTTTATTTTTTTTTTTTTTTTGTCTTCTATAAATCACGACGTGCAAACATACAAACAATTGTTTAAAAAAAAATTCTAGAAAATTCTATCGCACGAAAGCAAGGGAAACCCGTTTAAAAACGTTTTCTTTTTCGATAATTGATTTAATCAGTATATTTAAAAATATTATTACCGTAATAATAATAATATTAAGATGAATATTATTTTCTATTACTTATCTTATATATTTTATTCTCGTACCGTAAAAACCATTTCCGGTTTTGTTTTTGAATAAATAAAATTATTAAAAAGGATAAAAGTAATAAAAACCATTGAAATTTGGTTTCTTTTTTTTTTTAAAAAAAAAGGAAAACCTTTTTTCGCATAAAAAATATTTTTAAATAAAAAAAGAAAATATTCTTAAACCTTTCTTTGTAATAAGAAAGAAAAGGAAAAAGAAAAAGGAAAGAAAAGAAAAAAAAGGAAAGAAAAAAAAAAACCTGCAACGTCAAAATCAAGCTTTAAAAGTTTTTAAGAGCTTAATAAAAAAAAACCTGAGATCAATAAACAACACAAGCATATAAGAAAAAAGGAAAAAAAAGGAAAAAAAGGAAAAAGTTTTTCATTGTAAAAAAAAAAAAAAAACTTTTCGATTATATTTATATGTAAAAAATATTTTGTATTCAATTATAAAAGAATTGATAAAAAAAAAAAAAATGTTTCCTTATATGTCGTATTGTTCGTTCGTCTTTTTCTCTTTTTTATTATTCCTTTCTTATCAGTAATGATAAGAAGAAAGGATAAAAGAATTGTGGGGGGAGGAAGGG
>NW_002987368.1:372071-382071 GCF_000006295.1 Pediculus humanus corporis
TTTCTCTTAAGACTTTATTATTATTATTATATGAAAAACTTTTAGTATGCGAATTGTCGTTTATTATTATCGAAAATTTTGATTCTTGAATTTTCTCTTATGCATTATCATCATCATTATTTTTAGGCGTGAATAAAAAGAAAAGGAAAATTTTTTTTTTACAAGAGGTAAAAGTGAAACCTTTTCCGGAAAATTATCCACACTGAGACCATTAATTTTGGTCTGCATGTAAAAAAAAATTAAAGTATTTTCACGGAAATTAAATTTATTAAGACGATATAAAATTCGGGATATTAATTATCAGACGATGACGTCGAGACTTACCAAATCGATGACATTTTTGTGGGGGGAAAATAATAATAATAATAATAATAATAATAATAATAGGTACGCCACTGTCGCAATGTTGAAAAGAAAAAACCATTTTCCTTTTTTTTTTTTTTTTAAATTCAATTTAAAAACAAAAAAAATTTAATGAGTTTGTCCGTCTTTTCTCTCTCTCTCTCTCTAATCTTTTCAGTTTCTTTTTCTTCTTCTCTCTCTCTTTCTCTAATCTTCTCAGTCTCTTTTGTTTTTTTCTCTCTCTATTTTTCTCTATTCTTCTTCTTCTCCCTCTCTCTCTCTCTCTCTCTCTCTCCCTATAGTGCCTCAGATTACCCATTTTAATTAAAAAATTATTTTTTATTTTCCATTCTCTCCCCGTCATATCCGCACCTTTTCCCAACGTCAATATAAATGTATATCGATATCATGTCATAACCGATTCGTAGAGTGTTTTTGGTAAAAATGAGGTTAAAAGGTCATCGTACCAATAATTAAGTCGTTAAAGCCCGGGCACATACGCTAAAGAGTTAAGGGAAGAGAGAGAGGGAGAGGGAGGAGGGTAGGAGGGCACGGGAAAAATTTCGGACGTTTTTTTTGGGGGGGGGGGATTCTAAATAAAAAATAAGAAACAAAATTTTTTTTCCGGACATTATTTTTTTTAAAAACCGTAATTCCGTGCGTGCATGCGTGCGTAAGTGCGTGTGCGTGAGTTTTCATATTCGTTAAATATTTTAAACTTTATAACCGCGAATATATTTTCTTTTTGTTTTTTTTTATTGCGCCTTTTATTATACACACGAATTCCCATTCCTGTTATTATTATTGTTATTTTTTTGGGGGGGGGGGTAAAATTTTAAAAATTTTCTTTTAAAGGAAATAAACAAAATACCTTTTAGAAAAATTATTATTATTAATAACACTTCGTCTTAATATTAAGAAAAAAAAAAAAAAAAGTTTTGAATTTTGATTATTTATTTACTTACATTTCTCTCTTTCTTTTTCTTGTACGGTTTTTTCTCTCTCTCTCTCTCTCTCTCATACGGTTTATTTATTTTTTTTTATAAAGAAATAAGTTTTTATTTTTTTTGTTAAATAATATTCAAACCGTGTAACCCTTTTGCTTAATGATAAAATCTGTGTAATTCTTTTACTCGACTGTAACATTACACTCCGTTTAACTTTTAACTTCCTTTTTTTCTTTTCTTTTTTTTTACAAAATAAAACTATAAAAAGCTAAAAAAAAAAAAGGTAAAAAAAAATTTCCTTTTTTTTTTTGTTATTCCTTATGAATTTTCATTAAACGTACAATTGAAAAAAAGAAAATTTATTTATTTTTAATCGACACCGAATACTAATGTTAATTTTTGAAAACAATTTCCACATAAAAAAAAGAAAAGTTATTACGTAATACAAACAAAAAAGTTTTGTTTTATTGAAAATCATTTTTGAAAAAATTTTTCACTAGAGTATAATCGCGGGTAATAACGTGTGTAAATCACGTGGAAAAATAAATAAATTTTCTTTTTTTCTTTTCTTTAAAAGGTTAAAGGTCAAAATTATTATTATTATTATTTTCGGTTTTATTCACTATCGCTTTCGTTTTAAATTTTTTCTAAGGTTTCTTAAAAATAAATGATTGAATATCAGTGGTGGTAGTCGTGATGGTAGTGTGATGGTGATGGTGGTGGTAGTGGTGGTTTTTATAAAATTTTTTAAAGAATTTTAGTCGTTCCAAAGACTGCGGTTTCTTCCTTGGAAACGGTTTGAAGTGGTTGTGGCATGACTCCCAGACCTCCCCACCAATACCGAAATTGTTTTTGTTCCAAAACTCCCAAAATTCTGGCAATGTCAAGTTTCGAATTCTTGCATTTCAACCTTTTTTCTGCTTTATTGCCTTTCGTGTTTTTCGCCCCCCCCCCTCGCGAATCGATCAGTTTACACATTTTTTAAGAAATTATGAATGATATCCGGTTTGTTTAATACAGAAATTTTTATGAATAACTTCTGCAGTTTCTTAAATTCAATAAAAACGTGTATTTATTGGATTTTTGTTTTTACAAAATCGGAAAAAACAAATTTAACCTACTTCCGGTAGACTATAAAACAAAAATTCTTTTAAATTCTTTTTTTTCTTCATTATTTCATTTTCATTTTCCATCTTTTATTATTATTATTACTCTATGTAATATTTATCAAATTCAGAATAGAATTCATCTTGCTCACTTTCCTTTCATAACATTCACAATACTCAATATTGCAAAATTCGCAATTGATAAAAAATTAATTCATTTTAAAATTTTATATCGATGCAGAAAATATCAAAAACAAAATGGCCGACGTTTAATAATAATATTAAAAATAACGTATAACGATTCACAAACGAAAGAAAATTTATAATTTTTTATAAGTTAAACGAGGAAAAATGATCAATGCATTCTTCTGCACAAAAAAAAAGGAAAATGATGATGATGACGACACTTTTTTTTTTTTTAAATAAGTTAATGTTTAGTAAATTTACCTGAGAGAGAAAGAGAGAGAGAGAGAGAGAGAGAGAGAAGGCAACAAAGTGGAAAGTTAATTCCCCTCTTTATATGAAACCATGGCTACATCTCTCGCGTAAACTTTTGGTCGATTCTCTGTAATTTTATCTATTTATCCTTTTTTTTTCTCTTTATTTATTTAAAATTTTAAGAAACAACCACTTTCCCCCTCTCTCTATCCCTCTCTCTCTCTTCCTCTCTCTCTTTTTACCTACCTACTAAAAGGAATCATAATTAAAAAAAAAAAAAAAAACAACCCTTTAAAATAATCGTTGTGGATTTTAAAAATGATTTTTTTTTTAAATATATATTTTAAAAAAGAAAAATGGAGGAACGAAATTAAAAATAATGTTTAGATAATAATGATGATGATGATGATGATTATGGTGGTGGTGGTAGGGGGGGAAATTAATACGTCATTCAAATATCGAATTTTTATTTTATTTTATTTAAATGGTCGTGATTCGAAATTTGTACTTTGTATTTCCGGTTCCGGTTTATATTTTTTCTTCATTTTCTCTTTTTTTTAAAAATAAAATGACGTCATAATTATTTTTCTTTTTATAAAAAAAAAAATGTACGCGGAAAAAATTTTTTTTTTAATATTAGAATAATATTTTTTAATTAACAAAATGGCGTTTTTTGCATTTTTTTTTTTTCACGGTCGTTTTAATCATTTGTCAAATTTTTTTTTTTTTTTTTGAAAATTTTTCTCCGTGTTAAATTTGTCATTTCTTAAATTACAACGTCTACTGCTTTTCCACCTGATGATGATTTTTTTCATTTTCTTTTCTTTCGACAAATTAAACGTTTTTATGTCATTTTTTTTTATTTTTTTATTTCCTTCTTCCGGTTTTTAATTTTGAGACATTTGAGAAAAACAATACTTTTCTTCCTTTTCTTTGTTGAGGAAAGAATTACATTAACGATAACGACGGCATCGATTTCTCGTTCGAATACTTTGTTTTCGTCACTTCCTGTAACGCGATATAAACAATTTTTTTTATTTTTTCTAAAACGAAATGATATTCGATTGGAAAAACAAAAACATGTTTTGTTATTATTTTTATGGGTCATTAATTTTTTTTGTTTTTAAAGAAATTTTCCGAAATAAAATTTATCGGTTTTATTTTTGGCGCCAAAAATGAAAAGGAAATGAAAGTGATATAAAAATAATTTTTTTTTTTCTTTTCGAGTAATTATTAGAAATTAATTTTTTCAAATTGACGGTTAAATAATAATATTAATAATAATAATAATAGCCGGTACCCGGCTCGAACACATCGATTATCATTCGATTATCAAAGTTAAACAGTTTTGAGCTTTCGATTATTTTCATTCTAGTGACACTACAATCGTCGCGTTATTAGTGCCTGGTGCCACTACATCAGAAATGATTAGAAGAAGGTTGAACTGATTTAAAAAAAAACAAAAATTAAATATTTAAAGCCAACCTCCTGAATTTTATATCGTCCGGGTATTTA
Organism: Pediculus humanus corporis; assembly: GCF_000006295.1. NCBI lineage: Eukaryota > Metazoa > Arthropoda > Insecta > Psocodea > Pediculidae > Pediculus > Pediculus humanus. The sequence goes on from NW_002987368.1 coordinate 376,420, forward strand.
AATTTAATCAATTTAATATTTTTACAGGACCGTATCTTATTTTTAAAATCATCAAACATTTTTGAATTTAAATATAAAGGGGGCGCTTTTAGTTTTTTTTGTTCTGTTTTGGGCTTTAGGGTTTGCTATTGTTTCAGATATCGATCGCATCGATACGATATAATAATCGATAATCGAAATGTTTAAAAACTATTAGATTAGTTAACATGATTTTATTTTTATAAGTAAAAATCTCGTCGTATTTCTTTATACGCGAACGAAATTTAATAAAAAAAAATTTTTCGTAAACAATAATAATTATAATAATCTTGCTGGAGAAATTTCTGGAAAAGTATATTTTCCGTTATAAAAAACAACGAAACCTATAAATTGATATTCAAAAAGCATTTATTCCTAAGGGATCAGGGATAAAATAAAGATCTCGAATAAATGTTTTGGAGATGGAGGGAAAACAAAAAAAAATTCCAAAAAACACACAAAAACTTTTCGCAATTAAAAAGTTATAATAATAATAATAATAATACTAATAATAATAATAAACAGAACACGTTTATGATAACATATTTATTTGAATCGTTTTCATTTTTTTTTGTTGTTGTTGTCATATCGTTAATAAAATTCACCATTAAAAAAAAGGAAAAAAAAGTTTTATCGCAAAACGGTTTTTTTTTAAAAGATATATAAAAAAGTACAAAAAGTAAATTTTTATAAATTTTCTCAGTCGTTTCCGGTGTGTTTTGAATATAAAACAGTGCGAAAAATTTTTACTGCGGGGAGGGAGGAGGGAGAGAGGAAGGGAACAAATGCAAAAAAAAAAACTTGATTCAAATTTCAAATGATTTCCACAATTTACGTTTTACAATCGCAAAACGTTCTTAAATATATGTACGCAATACTAATACTAATAATAATAATAATAATAATAATAATAATAATAATAATAATAATAATATATAGAAGTTTAAAGACGTTCGAAACGAATTTCTTTTTGTTTGTAAAACATTTGTCTTCACTTCCCCCCCCACGGGCGAACGTTTGACAATTTTTTACTTTCTTACTTAAAACAAATAATTAATTATAAAATAAAATTTTCTTATTTTCGTGAACGGGAAATATTTTAATAAAAAAAAAATACGTTCGAATTTGTGTAAACGTTCGAACGTACGAATGAAAATAATATATATAAAAATAAAACCATCTGCGATTTTTAAAAAAAATTCTATTATTTTTCTCTTTTCTTTAAAAAAACAGGAAAAAATTTAAATTTTTCAAGTTACGAACGCGTCAGCATTTCACGTTCGGATTCGCGAGTTACTAAAAAAAAAATAAATAAAATAAAATTTATTAAATAATCTTATAGAAAATGTTTTTTCCACGGTAATAAATTTATTTATTTATTTATATAAAGAAACGACATAAAATAGCTTTATTTTTCCCCCTGAATATTTTAATTTGTTTGACGCGAGGATTTTTTTTTATTAAAAAAAAAAAAAAAAAAAAACTTTAAAATTTAAAACAAGACGCACGCACGCGTTTTACCCCCTCCCCCTTCTCCTCCTACTTCCCTCCTCCCCAAAAAAAAAATTAATTATTAATAATGGCGGATGTAAAATAAAAAAAATAATAATATTTTCGGTTGCATTTTTCCGTTATTAACTCACTCTAATATACTTTTGCTATTTCGTGCATACGTACAAAATATTTCAAAATGGCGTCGGCAAAAAAAAATAGAAAATTATTTTAGAGAGAAAGAGAAAATATATAAATAATTAAATAAAAAGATTTTAATAAATTGTTTTTTTTTTTTTTTGCTTTCTCTTTTTATTTAAATTATCATTATTTATGCTCTTCATATTCAGATTTGTTTTTCATTTCTCATTTTTAGTAAGGAAAAAAAAAATTTTTTTTTTTTTTAGTAAAAGAACAAGAGAAAAGGTAAAATTACAAAACAACAGGTGCTTTGTAAACTTTTCTAGAAAGTTAAAGAACGTTCTCGTTTCCTTTTCCCCCTTTTCCCTTTCCCTTTTCCTCAATTTCCTGTTAAAAATCTTTGAAATCTTTTTGTCTCGTTGTCATAAAATATAATAATAATGATAATTAATTTCTTTAACGGAAACTTAATAACGAGTGTGAGATCAAAAACATGGGAAAATAACAGACAAATGGCGACCTGATATATTTAAATCATTTTTCATTTAAAATTACGTATAAAATAATTTATAAATCCGCCATTTTGATTTTTTGTTATGATTTCGCGTCGTCTGCTTTGTTTTTTTCTCTTTTCAATCAGTCAAACGGCTGAAATTCGTTTTGTACGCGCGCGAGATTTACGCGGTAAAATCACATCAACAACGGTTTTATAAATCGTTTGCGGTTTCGATTAATCGATTCGATTCATCGTGCGAAATTTAAATAAAAACTCGAAAAGAATGAAATTTTGATTTGTATGTAAATTTTTAATAAATAAATTCCATTTTAAACCACAAAACTAGTAAAAACCGTTCGTTAAATTCGGCGTTTTTCAAAAAAAAAAAAAACCGTTAAAATTTATAAAATTTAACACCGCAATCATCATTAAATTTTACAACCGACGATACACAAAAGTCGGAAAATCCTCCACCACGCCTTTTTTTTCCAAACGATTATCAAATCCTTGTTTACAAATTTTAAATCAAAATTCACGTTTATTACCATCATCATCATCATCACGAAAATCATCCTTTTATTTTTCATTCATGGCATATCCGCCATTTTTCTTTTTTTTCCTTCACCTTTTTTATTTACTCGCATTTATGCATCTCGTATAATAAAGCTATATAAATCCTCATTTTTGGACGGTTATGAATTAAAAATCGGAAAACAAATAACGGCTTGTCTTGTGCCACGATAAAAATAACCGTCATCGAATATAAAATTTAAATATTTATCAACTTTTAAACATATATATAAAAAATACTTTGATATTGAAAAAAAAAATTAATTAATTTAAAGTTTATTATCGAGCTTTTTACATTATTATTATCATTATTATTATCGAATCGAATTTTAGGTAAAAGAAAAACTCATTTTGCGTGTTACTTTCATAGAAATATCAATAAATAAATAAAAACCACGTCAAAAACATGTCATTAACAGTGAGAGAGAGAGAGAGAGAGGGAGGGAGAGGTTTTCTTGTTATATATCTATATATAAAAGAGAAAGGGGAGGGAAAAAGGAAATTATTATCATCATCATCATTATTATTATTATAATTTAATAAATCAACACAGTCATAATAATTTCAATTCTAATAATATAATTTTTCTTTTGTTGCTTGTTTGTCAAAAGTAAAATTAATTAAAATAATTAGTTTTCCTTTTTTCTTTTTTTTTTTTTTACTGAGAGAAAGAGAGAGAAAGAGAGAGAGAGAGTTTAAAATTAGAAGATGGAAATTCATATATTTTTCATTTTTTTTTTTTTTTACTGTTGTTGTTCATTTATCAAAATGAAATTTAAAAATGAAAGAAAGAGAGAAAGGAAAAAAAAAATTTCAACACGCATTGTTATGTTTCGTAGAATTTTTTTTACCATAATTTCCATAATGTCCATAATTTCACGTTTTAATTAATTTTTTATAAAACGATCGAGCAAATTATTAATTTTTCCTTAACGACGAATACTTGCTCTCTTTGCGACAGATATATCGATATTTCGAAATATCATCGAATTATTTTCGTTGTCGCAAAGTTTTTAAGTATGATGGATGATGGTGCTAATAAAAAAAAATGGCCGACGGAAAAATTTTTAAATTTTTTATTTCGAATTTATTTTAAAAACTTTTAACGGATTTTCAATAGTATAAACAAACGTTGGATAAATTTACTCGTCGTGTGACGTCATAGTTTTCAACTCGCTTTCTCATTGGTCGAGCGTATTTTGATCGTTTTAAAAGTGTTACCAACCTATACTTGCGAAGAATAAAAATGAATTCGTCGTTCGTTGATTTAATTATTTAATTAATTAATTACATTGTAAGAAAAAAATTAAAATTTTTGTTTTGTTTTTTAGAATGAAAGACGAGAGAAAGAGTGACGAGTAGTAAATTTAACGAAATAATTTATATTCATGTGAGAAAATATATATAAAAAAAAAAAACGGAAATGACGTAACATATAATATACGCATAATAAAAAAAGAATGTAAAATTATATGTATATGTAGAGTGGGAGAGAGAGAAAGATAAAAAGTCGAAAACAAATTAGAGGGAAAAAAAAGGCAGCCAACGTAATTTGTTGAAAATAAACCTTCTCGCTGTCAGAAAATTATTATCAAATGAGGACGAGTTAGTTAGGGATTGCAAAAAAGGAAAAAAAAAGGAAAATCACCCTCAGGAAGAATTCACAACAGGATTAAAAAATTTTCATGTTCTTTGTTGTCGGACGTTGTTAAGAAATATTTTTTTTTTAAATAAAATTAAATTTCGTGTCGTAAATAGGATAAAAAAAAAAATGGGGCGTTAGCATATGAATTGAGGAGGAGAAGGAGGAGGAGGAAATGAAAAGAAAGATATGAAAAAAAAAGTAACATAATATTTTTAATAAAATTATTCGTTTATTTATTCTATGACTAAATGTTATTTTATTCCGCGGAATTTTATAAAATATATATAATCGCGGATAAAAAGAAAAAGTTCGGTTGAGTTTTATTTAATTTTTTTCCCTCTTTTTTTTTCTTTTTTTTTTTCTTTCTCTCTCTCTCTCTCCCCTCCCCCCTCTTTTCGTTAAAGACGATTTCGATTTTCCATTGTCTGCACATCGACAGACGACAATTCAATTTTTTTTTTTTTATTGAATTTTTCTTCATCTTCATCTTCATCTTCATCTTTTTTTTTTATTTTTATTCTTGAAATGATTTCGTCGTGTTAAAACGGGGGGGAGGAAAAGGGGGGCAGTTGATGGAAAAAAAAAATTTTCCATCTTTTTTATTTTTATTTTTAGTTCAATGATGCTTTTAATAATTTTTAAAGACCCCATTCAATTCCATTTTTTTTTTTTAAATAAACTTTTTCTTCAACCTCCCCCCCACACCTCATGCCCCTTTGTGACTCGAGTTTTTTCCTTCCCCTTTAAATTTTTCCCTTTACCGAAAATCAAATTTGAAAAAAATTTTTTTTTTTTTGTAAGGATAAACATCCGATTTATTTGATTTCGTTAAATTTTGGGTTTTATCATCATCATCATTATTATTATTATTATTATTACCATTTCACGACACAACAACCACAACAACAATAACATAAACAACAACAATTTTAAATCATCTCGAATTTATATAATAATAATAAAAAGGTTTTTTTTTTTATAAAAAAGACCGTTACTTTTCAAACTTCCGGTATATTCGAATATAATTTTAATTATTGAAATCATTTCCGGTTCGTTTTGTAATTAATTTTAATTAGTACGAATTGTTTTTAAAAAATTCGAGCATATTCGTGTCGTTCATTCACCTCTTTCGTGTACTAAAAAAAAAATTTGACCCTTTCGTTCTATTTTCTTTCATTTTCTAATTCCACGTGATCATATTTTTCACACATGTTTTTTTTTTTTCGAAAAAAAAAGGAGGAGTAAGAGAGAGAGAGAGAAAAAAAATAAAAGTCAAATATTTTTTTTCTCT
>NW_002987368.1:384462-386021 GCF_000006295.1 Pediculus humanus corporis
ATTTAAATAAATAATTTAAAGTTTTTAAAAATTTACGCGCAAAATTTTCCATCTTTCTTTCTCTCACTGTCTGAAAACAAAGAGGAAAAAATAATAATGATAATATATATCGAAAGAGTTTACGCGTTTTTAATAGCAGACGAATAATTTTCTTTATTTTTTTATTTTTTTTTTGAGAGAGAGAGAAAGAGAGAGAGTTTAAGTAAATATTTGTTTACGTAATTTATCAAAAAAAAAGGAAAAAAAGAAAAGAAAATATTTGTTTTCATCTCTTTTTATCACTACGTCGTATTAAAAACATGGTGGAACGAAATAACAAAAATAATAATGATAATAATAATTTTTTTTGGTTTGAATTTATTTTTCTCTGAGTTTCTAACCGCAAAAATTTTTTACATTTTTTTTTTTTTAAATTTACAAAAAGAAAAAAAAACCCAGGCTTTGGTAATTACGACCAAAAATTATTATTATTATCATTATCATTATTATTATTATCATCATTATTATTATTAATTATTATTATTATTATTATTACGGCGGTTTTTTTCTTTTTTTGGTTGGTTGGCATTTTTAAACCCGAAAAAAACAAAAAAAAAATTATTTATAAAACGTTAAAAACAAATTAATACGTAATTTTTGTGTTTGGAAAAAAAATCGTCTGCTGCCACGTTGCGTTTAAAAAAAAAAAAATTGAAATGATGACGACATGTGTATATCGAATCGATATTTTTAAAATCCGATTATTTTATTTTTTGATATTGCAAAATTAATTTTCGTCACTCACAAACGCACTCGATTAAAATTTAAAAAATAAAAAAAGAAGGGTTCGAAAAAGGATTTAAGGTATATAATTATATTACGTCATAAAAAATAAATTCATTTCGATTATTTTTCGTCGAAAGGGGGGAGGGGGGGATTAACCAAAAAAAAAAAATTTTTTTTTTTAAATTTATCATTGAAATCCACTGAAAGGTTTCATATCAAATTAAAAATTCAATTGAATGAAAATTTACGGGGAAAATAAAAAAAAATTTTTTTTTACGTTTTTATATTTTAAAAATATTTTCCGTTTCCGTTTTTGCAACAAAATAAAAAAAAATAATAATAATAATAATGACGATAATAATTTTTTTATATTTTTTTAACGTCTCTTTTTCGATTGACCTTTTCCATCGAAAAAAATCAAATTTTTTTTTTTTAAACCATGGAAAACACTTCTCTATTATTATTATTATTATTATCATCATCATCATCATCATCATTATTATTATTATTATTATTATTATCGACTTATAAAATCGATATGGAAAAATTTTTAAATTTCCTTCGTTTTCTTTTGTTTTTTTTTTTTTTTTTCATTTTCCATGGTTCGGTTTTTCCTTTTTTTTTTCTTTCACTCGATTTTCCCTCTCTTTCTTTCTCTTTCTTTTTTTTCTTTTTTTAATTTTAAAATATTTCATTGTTGCCAAATTTGAAAAAAGAAAAAAAAATAAATAAATTTTTTCGTAACACGCGAGGGATATTTATGAAAAACCGAGTAGAATTTCAAATACTTTTCC
>NW_002987368.1:386041-395160 GCF_000006295.1 Pediculus humanus corporis
TAGTAATAAATAATTAATAAGTGGTGTTTCCAGTAATGATAATAATAATAATAATCATCTTAGGATAATAATAAATAATTTTTCCGATCATCGTTCAATCAATAAATAAATAAATTAATAAATAATTTATGCGTCAAAATTAATTAATTAATTAAGAATTTTACGCTATTTATAATTCAAATCAATCAGATTTAATTATATCGAAAATTTTCACGGCGTTTCTCTCTTCCTCCCCCTTTCTCTCTCTCTCCCCCTCTCTCTTCTATAAATTTAAAATTTTATATTACCTATTATTATTATTTTATTTTATTTTTGTTTTTCGTATCAGACGACGTTAATTTAAATCATTCTCTTATTTTTTTTGGTACATAAAAATTTTTCATTTTAAATTTAAATTTACAGACGAGAAAAACGCATAATCATTTGTTATCATTATCCCCTTCCCCGGATCTTTTTCTTCCCCTCTCCTATTTTTCCGGATTCTTTTCTCGTCTTCTGCTTTTCTTTTCAATTTAAAAATTTTCTTCTTTTCGATTACCTTTCGATTGATTTTGTTTTGTTTGTGAGTTATTTCGATTTTCAATCGTCGCTTTTAAATTTTTTTTACTTTTTTTTATCAATGATTTTGTAAAATGATAATAATAATAATAGTAATTAGTTTTAAGTAGTAATAATAATAAAAATGATAATGATAATAATAATAAATTTTAATAAAACAAAATTTGAGTATAACTCTTGGGCGTCTACAAACATCGCATTCGTAAATTCGTTCTTGGTGAAATTGGTGATGATTATAATGATGATGATGATAATGATAATGATGATGATGGTGATGATGATGATAATGATGATGATGATAGCGGTAGTTATAATATTTGTATATTTTTTTTTTTTGTTTTTTTAATATTTTTTTTCGAGCTTGTTTATTTAAAAAAAAAAAAAAGAGAATAAAAAAGAAAACTTTTTTTTTTTTATATTTATTTTTAAAAGTTATAAAAAAAAGTTAATGTAACTTTTTTTTTTTTTTTTGAAATACAATACAGAAAACTCTTCAAGTGCTTTAAACTTTAAAAGCAATTTTATTAAAAAAAAAAAGAAAAAAGAAAAAAAAAGGACGAAACGAATATAATAAATCTAAAATAAAATCACCACGGACGAGCCTACAAATTTTTTGATATATATCGAATTTTACGTGAGTAAATTGATTCGATAAATCGATCGGCGAATCGATAAATCGAATTTTAAAAAATAAATATAAATTAAATAGAGTAATACAAAAAAATTAAAGGTTTCAATTTCGACGATGATAAAAAAGAGGAAAAAATGAGGCGAAGGGAATTTATTTAATATTTACGACGACAACAATTAACGAAAATTAATTTAAATATTATTGAAAAAAAAAAAAAACAAACAAACAAAATATATAGGAAAGTTATGAAAATTTTTCTCTCTCCCCCCCATATCCCTCCCTCTCTACAGCCTCCTCTCTCTCTCTCTCTTTCGACGAGCGTTTAATTAAACTCAACGATGTTAGGTTGAAACAATAAATTGCAGGCTATCTCAATTTTTGCTCATTTTTTTTTTTAGAGAAAGAAAGAGAGAGAGAGAGAGGGTTGAAAAAGGACTACGATTTCTATAACGACATTAAAGGTTTTCCAAGGGGTTAAAACTATATATATATATATATACACGTAAGGGGATGAAATTATATTGATCCAAAAAACGGTAGAGTTTCCCGTTAAAAGAGGGTGAATATTATTTTCTCTTTTTCGTTACTACCACTACTACTACTACAACCTCGAATATTTATTATCATTATTATTACTCTTTTTTTTTATTCCTCGTATAAGTTAAACTTAAATGAGTTTCGGTTAAAATTATTATTATTATTATTATTATTTTAAAACCGATTATACGCGATTATCGTGACACGGTAAAAAAAAACTTCCCGTGATTAATTTTTATTGGTTTTTTTTTTATTGGTAGGATTTTGTTTATAAATAATTTTTTATGTTGGTAATACAGCAATAGCGGCCATCTTTTTAAACATTAAAAAAATGACCCATCCGGATTCGATTATGATATTTTGGTTTAAACGATGCGTAAACGTTTTTTTTTTTTTTTCAAATGTGGATTTTGAACAAAATGGCGGAAATATATTTTACAAAATAAAAATAAAAATTTTCCTTTATGATTTTAATACGAAAAGGATTTATGTGATAATTTGTAATACGCAATAGGAGAAAAATATTATTATTATTATTAATATGACGAGTTAAAATATTATTTTTTTAAAAGGTTATTATTATTAAATGACTGAATTTGAATCATCTGTTTCCGGTTTTGTCGAAAATAAATTTTAAACGAAATGACAAAAAAATTTTTTTTTTCGTTTTTTTCTGTCGTCATTTTATGAAAATTAATTGAAAAAAAAAAAAAAGAAAAAAAAATTTTACGCAATGGCGTAATTTAAAATTAGGTAGAGAAAGAAAGAGAAGAAGAGTGAGAGAGAGAGAGGGAGAGAGGGAAAACCTTTAAAAACCTTTTCTGTTGTTGTTTATTAGACGTCTGGTTTCTTTATTTATTTATTAAGTAAAAAAAAAAAAAAAAAAAAAAAAACAATGATAAGAGAAAAGTGAAAAGTTATGAAAAAGAAAAAAAAAGAAAGAAAATTCGCTTTCTTTGTTTTTCCACCCTCTCCCCTCTTTTTCTCATCACTTTTTCTTTTCTTTTTCACTTTTACCTCCTTTTTCCAACCACTTCTACTTCTTCTTCTTTTCCTCTCTTTTCCCTTTTTCCACTTTCACCTTCGAATATATTTATGACCTTTTACTTCTTTTTACGTTGAAAAAAAAAAAATGGTCGGAAATTTTTTTTAAACATTTTAAGGTATTCAACGCACGAATGATTATTTTATTGTGGGGGGAGGGGTGAAAAGAAATTTTAAATGTTGCGGAAAAAATTCAATAAAACAAATAAAAAGAAAAAATTTTTTTTTCTTTTTTCTTTCTTTCTCTTTACGTGTATAAAAAAAAAAAAAAAAATCATTCGGGGTAATTTTCCAGAAGTTTTTTTTTTGTTTTTTTTTTATTTCTTCTGCTTCGGAAATTAAAAACAAAAAATTATATTCTTTACGATTTTTTTTTCCAGTCGTAATTGTGTCCAATCCGACTCTGAAAACCTTTTTTTTTTCTTCGCCCTTTTCGTTTCCGTGCTTTCATTCAAAATGGAGGAAAAAAAAAATTTGTTTGATTTTCTGCTTTTATCGAATTTAAATTTTTCCCGCCAAAAAAATAAATTTTCAAAAGAAAGATAAACATTAAATTTAATCATGCATATAACGTAATAATAATAATAATTTGTGTATAATCATATAATAATCATTGTGTATAATAATAATTTTTTTTTTCTTTCAGGTATTGAAAAAATAACGTAAAAAAAGAAAGAGGAAGAGATAGAGATAGAGAAAAAAATTTCGTGTCAGGAAAAACAGAGAAAAGTGTAATTAGAAAGTGACGACGGTAATTGTTACTCGGGATGCTCGAAGTATGAGGACAGCAGCATCATCATGCTGGAAATTTTTTTTAATTTTATGGACTTTTTTAAGTTCATTAGGTAAGTTTTTTTTTTCTTTTTTTCCTTTTTTTTTCCTTTTTCCTTTAAAAGAAATATATAAAACTATTAAATCCAATTTTTACATTTTTGTTTTTTTAAATCAAAGGAAAAAAAAATAATTTTCTTGTTTTTTTCTTATTTTTTTTTTTTTCTCAATTGTTTAAAAAAATTTTACTTGAATTTTATGACGTCATTATGGAGTCAAAAAAAAAGTTAATTAGTATTAACGGCAATCCTAATTCGTTTCTTTTTACATTAAATTTTTTTTTTTTTTTTAAATATTAAATTTATTGTGGCACCAGATAAAATTTAAATTTTTTTTTTTTGAAATGTGAGAAATAAAGTCTTTGATATACACATATATAAAAAATTTAGTTTTATCTTTTTTGGAGGAAAAACTCATGGGAATTTTATTGGGTAACCGAATGCCTTCATTTAGAGTAGTATATGTTAAATTTTTACACCCCTTAACTTCCTCCTCCTCATACCTTAAGCTTTCATTTCATTTCAAATTCATTTCCGGTTCCGCTTCTATCACTACCGCTTCCGCCGCCGACGCTTTAAGATTTCAAAAACAATCAAATTTTCTTTTAGAAAAAAACGTTAAAAAATTATTTTGGTCGTCGTCGTCGTCCATGTTAAGAGTTTTTGGGGTGAAATGAAAGGAAAAATTTGTGTGTGCGAGGGGGGCCGAAGGGGGGGCTGAAGCGGGAGGAGGGTCAACTTGGGGGCAGGAAAGACATAATAAATGCTTCAGGGATTACTGAATAAGCAATAAATGCCCTAAATTTATAGTTTTTCATCGAATTTCCGGGGTTTTCTCTTTTTTTTTTTTTACGGGATATAAATTTGTTACACGGAACGAAACAATAAAAAAAAAAAATTGGGGGAACGGCTAAAGAGAGAGAGGGGGAGACGGAGGGACGTGGGGGGCGGCGGGATGTGCGGAAGAATAAAAAAAAAATCACAAAGGCTCGTTTAACCGTATTGCATAATAACGTTATGAAAAAAAATTTTTCTTTTTTTTTTTTTTTTTTGATGACGTGGTAAAAGAAAAAAAAAAAATAAAGGAAATGAAAAATAGTGCTAATAAGATTTTATACCGTCGGGGGAAAAAAAAAATGGGCGAAACCCCGCGGAGTGCGCCGGGGAGGGGGGGGGGAGGGAGGGAACAGAAAATATATCGGAGTAAAATTGTTTAAATTAATTTACGCGACTCCCCGACAAAAGAAAAGGAAAAAAAATGTTGATGCGTTCATATATGATATGAGGATAAAACGTTGAAAAATTTTCAACCTGAAATATTTGACTCCCCTGAAAAATTTTATGTTTTTAACAAAAAAAAAAAAACCGGAAATGAAATTTTTTCTTTTTTTTGATGTGTGTTTTTCTTTTAGTAAAAAAAAAAAAAAGGAATTCAGCAAGGAAATTGTGTCACGTTTGAAATTTTTAAACTTGCGAAAAAGAAAAAAAAAATGTCAAAAACAAAAAATGGCGTCGACGATGATCTTTTTTTATTTTTGTTTTTTTTTTTTACAAGTTTTTAAGTTAAAAGGAAGAGTAGGTAGGAGAGAGGGAGTGGCGGAGGGGAGCAGAGGCGGGATGTAAAAAGCGGAAACGATTTGAAATAATTTTTTTTTCGATATTTTTTGTAAATTTATTTCCGGAAGAAAATCTTTGGCGCTTTTTTTTTGAAACTAGATGAGAGGAGGGGGAAGGAGAAAGGACAGTTTTAACGCTTTTCGGGAAATTTTTAAAATTCCAAAAAAAAAAAATTTTCTTCTTTTTTTCATCCATTTCCTTTTCCTTTTTTTGTAAAATTTGTTAAAATTTAAGCATAAAAAAATAACGATCGACCCATGTTTACAAACGTGATCGTTCATAAAACAAAATAAAAAACATTTTTTTTTCTCTCGAAACTGTTTCCGGTCACGAATATTTGCGGAAACTGGTGTGGGAGGAAGGGAGTGAGGGAGAGGGGAAAAGGAAGGGAAAAAAACAAAAAATTTTCTTTTTCCAACGAGAATATAAAACAAAAAAAATTTTTTTAATCTTTACGACGTGTAACAAAAAAAAAAAAAAGAAAAAAGGAAAAATCGCATGACACTCTTTTTTTTTTTTTTTTTTTTTAACATTCCGAAAGAATGTGTCTTATGACGTCATTAAATTTAAAACTATTACGTAATAAAATAAATTAAACGTAGTAAGTAAAACAATAAAAAAAATTTTTTTTAATTAAAAAAAAAAAAAAAATTTTTTTTCTTTTTCTTCTTCTTTTTCTTTTTTCGATAATAAAAATACGTAAAATTTGAGAATCTTTTAAGTCTTCGTTTTAATTTTATTATTATTATTATTATTATTATTTTGTAACGTGGAATTAGATAAGAACAAAAAAAAAAAAATGACGACACAAATGACCAACTGAGAGAGAAAAAAATAAAAATAAATAAATAATGGAGAAGTGAAACTAATGATCGTAAAACAAAAAAAAAAAAAATAATAATAATAATAAGAAAAGAAACAAGTCGGCGGATAATAAAAATAAACCGACAGTCGTGGAAAAAAAAGAAAAAAAAATAAAAACGGATAAAAATTTCTAGAAAGAAAAAGAAAAAGAAGAAAATTTCAATACATAATACATGAGAATAAATTTTTTTTTTTTTTTTAACTGGAAATACAAAAACGAAACAAATTTTCCCCCTCTCCTCCCCCCGCTTTTTTTTTTTTAAACATGGTTTTTGTGCAATATAAACGATTCGTGAAAATTTTTTTAAAAAAAAAAGTCGTGGTCGGTTGTTGTTTTCTCTCTCTCTCTCTCTCTCTCTCTCTCTCTTCCTCTCATTCTCATTCTCTTTTTCTAACGGAAAATTTGAGACGGAGAGAGTGAAGTGAGAGAGAGAAAGAGAAAAATTCGTAAAGTTTTTGTGTCATAGGTCAGAGAGTCGATAAAACGGGAAAAAAACAAAAAAAAAAAAAAATTCGTGACGACGCGTTTCCGATTTTTTTTTTTTCCCCATTTTCTCGTGAAATTATTTTTTAAACAATCGACGATCAATATTCGATATCGATTATTTATTTATTCGATACTCGAATTAACGATTTATTTATTAATAATTTAAAAAAAAAAAAAAGAAATTTTATTTATAATTTTGCCGTCGATCGAACAAAAAATAAATAAATTTAAACGAATGAATTAATAAATTAATTTTTTATTATTTTGGCGGGAAATTTTTCAAAAATTTGAATTTCAATTGAAATTTTTCGTTTTGTTTATTTACTCTATGTAATACGAAACAAATTCTTTTTCGACGTCAAGGTCACGAATTTGATTTCGTTTAAGAATTCAACATGTAAAAATGTTTTTTTTTTTTTTTTTGTTTTTCTTAAACAACAACAACAACAACCACAACAATAATAATAATAATAAAACATATTCGTGACGTAGATAACCTTGAAAAACAATTGCTCGTTTTCAAAAATGAAAATAAAAAAAAAATTTTGTTAAATCTGCAAGAACCTAATTAATGTAAAATCCCTCAATTGGGATCCTTTTATTTGTGATTCCTGTTTTTCGATTTTTATCGTTTCGTTTCCGGCCCGAAGAAGAAAAAGAAAAAAATGGTCGGCGGTCGAATGAAAAGAATAAAAGAATAGAAAAGGAGGGGAAAAGAGGGAAAAAGAGGAGAAAGGAGGGAGGGAAAAAGAGGAAATTTTATAACTAATTCCCGAATAGAAATTTCTTTTTTTTTTTTTTTTTCGTTCCTGTTTTTCCCGTCCTTTTCTCGGCATAAATTTTCATTTTCTTCGCGTGGGGAAATTTCTAACAAAAGGAAAAAAAAAAAATTTCTTTTTTTTTTTTTTAAACACGACGAAAAATTCTACGAATTGGGTTTTTTTAAAAATAAAAATTTTTTCGATTAATCGAATTGTTATCGAGACATCGTTCGAACATTCGAAAAAAAAAAAATTAATTTAAACGCCGCGTAAAAAAAAAGAAAGTATTTTATTAATTTTTTTTTCTTTTTTTTTTTCGTAATGGAGAATGATTTTAATTAAATCATCAAAGGACGTTATTTAATTTACGCACGACAAACGCAGCAACATTAAAAAAAAAAAAAAAAGGGGCGAATGCTAAATAAAAAACTTTAATTTACCTTTTTCCCCGCTCCCCTCCTTCCCCCTTTCTCTCTCTCTCTCTTTTACGCGATCGCATAATTAAATCGCGTTTTTTAATTAAATAACAAAAAAAAAAAAAAACGCTCGCGGGTAAAAATTTTTAAATTATTATTAAATCTTATATATATATATATATATATAAACGACAAAAAAAAATTTTTTTTACGCGCACATCAAAGTTTTTTTTTTCTCTTCTTCTCTTTTTTTGTGGCATTTCATGGGGTAAAAAAAACGAACAGTGGGGAAGAGGAAGGAGAGGTTGAAAAAAATGAAAAAAAAAAAACGCGACATGAAAAGAAAAAAAAAAAAGATTTTTTTATGTGACGTTTTTCAAAAAAAACCAAAAAAAAAAAGAGAAAATGAAAATTTTCTTTTTTTCATCATCATCATCATCATCATCATTACTATTATCATTATTATTATTTTTTAAAAAAACGTCACTTTTTTGAAATATAAAAAAATTGGAATTTAATTTCGAGTTGCTTTCGATTTGCGAAAATTACGCCCGCGATTTAATCAAAACGCGAAGTTTTAATTTTCCCGCCAATTGTTTTTTTTTCCCTGCTTTTGTAGAAAAAAATGAAAAAAAAAAATTCGAAAATGTTTTTTCTCTTTTTAAACGTCTATAAATTATTTTAAATTAACTATTATTATTATTGTTATTATTAATATTTACACGGGGGGAGGGGGGAATTTTTTTTTTGTTCTCTTATCATATCACAACAAACTGTGATAAGAATTAAATTTAATACATAATTTTTTTTTTTTTTTGTTTAGAAATTTATGTTCATCCCTTTTTTTTTTTTTCCTTTTTCTTTTTCCACGTAAAGGAAATAGAAGTGGTAGTAGAACAAGAAGGGAGGAGGGAGAGGAGGGAAGAAAACGGTCGTGATAATTTAAAAAAAAAATTTTTTAATTCGAATACGGAAATCATTCTGTAGTCATCTTATCATTTTTATCTCTTGTTTTCCTTTTTTTTTTTTGACAATCGAACGAAATCGATTTTCGATTTTTGATTTTCGATTTTCGACTTTTTTTACTTTTGAACGAAAAACTCACGTAAAAAAATTTTATTTTTTTTCTTCTGCTTTTGATGCTGCTGTCCCTCTCGCTTTTTAAATTTTTCTTTATATGAGGGGAAAAAAAATTGTTTGAATCGTTTAAAATGTAAAAAGTCAATTTCATAAATTTTTTTTTTTTTTTGTTCATAAAAATTTTTTTTTTTTTATATTTCGTACGAGTTTAACGAAAAAAAAAAAAAAAAATCGGGGAAGGGAGAAGGAAGGAGGGAGGAAGGAAAAAACAGAAAGAGAAAAAACCCCAAACCC
>NW_002987368.1:395897-411133 GCF_000006295.1 Pediculus humanus corporis
GGAGAGGGAGGAAAGGAAGATAAAGAAAGAAAGAGAGAGAGAGAGAGTGGGAGGAAAAGAAGATAAAGATAGATAAAGAGAGAGAGAGAGAAAAGGATTAATTCCCAGATCGTCATCTTCGTTAGAACTTTATAAAATATAAAAAAAAAAAAAAAGTTTTAATCCTTAAAAATCTACTCTCGATATATTTATATACATTTACGTATATTTTAATGACGATGATGATGATGATAATAATAATAATAATAATGATAATCTACGATCCGTTTTATTACGCGAGAGTGCAATTAAATAATAATAATAATAATTTTTTTTTTAAACCGTTTAAATTTACATTAAAATTAAAATTACAAAAAATAAAAATAAAAAAAAATAAAAAAGGATTTAATCACGTGTTTAAACGACGAGTAAAAAAAAAATTATTCGAATCGAATTCTAGATACGAAATTGTATTTCGAAAAAAATTTTATGACGTCATTAAATGACGAATTTTACAAGGCGGTGTAATTCGATTAGAACAAACGAACGTGATAATCGCGTCGGATGAAAAACAAAAAAAAAAATTTAAACAAAAAAAAAAAAAATTAAATTTCGTCACGTTTAATGCTCTTTTTACCACCTTCGTCTCCCCCTTCCTCCTCCCTTTCCGTCCCCCCCCCCAAAAAAAGTAATTTAATCTTTACCGCGTATTTCAAAAATAAAAATAAAAAAAAATAAATTTCTTTTTTTTTTTTTTTAAATCTCTTATTATCATTATTAGGAAACTCGTTTTTTACGATTAAAATTATTATTATTATTATTATTATTATTATTATTATAAATTGTATCATATAAAAATCATAAAAAAAATTAAGTTAAAGGGAGCCAAAAAAAAGTGGATTAAAAAAAAAAAGGAAAATAAAAGGGGGAAAGGAAAATTTTTTTTATCAAAAATTTTCACTCGGAAAATTCTCAAGAGTTAAAAAAAAAAACGAAAGTTTTTTAAAAAAAAAATATTTTTTCTTTTCAACTTTTCCCCTCGGTTTTTTCCTCTCCCTCTTCCTCTCCCTCTCTCTCTCTCTCTCTCTTTTCCATCGTCTCCCCCAAAAAAAAAAAAAGAAGGAAAAGTTTTTTTTTTTTTTTTTTTTAGATAACAAAGAGAAAAAAAGAGATATAAGAAAATTTACCTTGAACTTTTAACAAACAACAACCAACTTTGGCTACAGCCCAGTCAACCTTTTAAACTTTTTTTTTTTTATATTTTTCGATTCGAAAAAAGGATTTTTTTTTAAATTTAAAAAAAAAAAGGGGGGAAAAGTCAATCGATTATTTCCGATTGTTTGCGTAATTTAAAAAAAAAAAAAACGTAATTTTTCATATTTTTTTTTTTCAATACGCGCGTTTTAATAAATAGATAAAAAAAACAAGATTTGATATAAAATATAATAATAATAATAATAATAATAATAATTCTATCTATTCATCTATTTACGTCATCTAATTACGTCATCTACCTCCCCCATTAAATTAAAAATATATTTTAACGTTTTTTTTTCTTGGTTTTTCTTCTCCTTAAACTTTGAAAAATTAAATTTCGAATTTATTTACATTTATTATTAACAAAAAGAATGATAATAGATAAAATATATAATTATAAATAACAAACACAACAACAATAACAACAACCGGAAGTGAATGAGTTAGTTTGTTTGCTCTTTCGGTGTAGAAAATCAAAGAAAGAAAATTTTTTAAGAAAATTCATAAAAGAAGTCATAGAGTAAAAAAAAAGAAAGAAAATTTTTTTTTTTACTTTATGGTTTATTTTTATTTTTTTTTTTATATTTCAAAAAGTTTTCCCGCCATAATCATCATCATCATCATTATTATTATTATTATTATTTTTTCCAGTCGTAATTGATGGCGCAGGTTTTTTCTTATTCTTTTTTTAAAATTTTATTTTCCTTAGAGTTTTTTTTTTCTTTTTTTCATTACATAAAAATAAAAATAAAAAATTATTATTATTATTATTATTATTATTATTATTATTATTATTATTATTATTATTATTAAAAAATAACTTTAGGCCATCTTGATAAAGTTTAAAATTGTCTTGGGACTGTTTAAAACTTTTTTTTTTTTTTAACTGAATAAAAGTTTGATTACAAACAGGAAACTTTGAACTTAAAAACAATTTTTTTTTTCTTTTTCGTTGGGGGCGGGAGGTACAGGGGGGTAGGTGGGGGGAGAGCGTAAATAAAAAAATTTTTTTTTTTATTGGAATCTTAATTTCGTTTTATTTTTTATTGTTTTTTTTTTTTAAACAATTAAAATGAAAAAAAAAAATTTGAATTTTTATAAGAATTTTCGAGAAAATTAAGAAAAAAAAGGAAGTTGTTGCCTAACAAACTTCAGCCAAGTTGTTGATACAAACAAACAAACAAACACACCTACGTGTTATTTTAATCACTAATAATTTCCATGATTTTTTTTTCCCAACGTTCGCTAAAAAAAATTTCACTTTAAGTATTTACTATTATTATTATATTTTTTTTTAATTTCGACGATTCGTCGTTTGGAATTTTTCCAACACTTATTCCAGATTTCCCTACCTTAATCCCTCGGGAATAAATCCTTTTTCAATGGGATTCATCCTAAATAACACACGACACATCAATTTTTTTCAATTTTCCTCAACTTCCATCTTATTTCAAAAATTACATCCGGTGTCAAACAACATCAGTGGAGTAACCAGGTTCAGGAATTGTGTCACAAACTCAGAATTACTTCCGGTTCCTCCTTCGTCTTATTCATTATTAT
The DNA here is from genome assembly GCF_000006295.1 of Pediculus humanus corporis. Taxonomy (NCBI): domain Eukaryota; kingdom Metazoa; phylum Arthropoda; class Insecta; order Psocodea; family Pediculidae; genus Pediculus; species Pediculus humanus. The sequence continues at coordinate 398,694 of NW_002987368.1, forward strand.
TATCATCATCCTAATTATTAATAAAATTTCTTTCTTTTTTATTTTAATGAATAAATAAATGAAAATAAAAAAATTTTTTTGTTTTTTTTTTGTTTTCCAGTTCAAGAAATATGTTTAACTTACGAAATACGTTTACCGAACAATTACACGGCATTAAATGGAGATTTAGAAGTGATCATAATCGGACTTCATCGGGATTATTCGGATACAAACGTACAATTAGAATTGTTACAAGTTGAATACGTTAGAAGTGAAAATAATAAAAAAAAAAGAAAAGCGGATGTCAGGGATATCGAAATCGAACCTTCCTTCCATAATAGTGCATTAATTAAATTTCTCGATACGAGAAATCGATCTTCGATTATTTTAAATAATCAAACAAACGATAAACATTTCGATTATGGAAAAACGCTTAAATCATCATCATCATCATCTTCGTCGAAAGTAATCAACGATTCCGGACAAAGTGACATACCTAAAATAAAAGTTGAAAAAAAATGGAAAGTGATAAGCGCGGCGGATGTACCTCAAAAGGGTGTCGGTGGTGGTGGTGATGATGATAATAATAATGTAGTTAAAGTTTTTTTTTCGTGCGGTATCATAACCGGTGGAGGACATTTTGGAGTTAGACTAACTGGACACAATAAAGAATTAAATAATTTAACGAATAAAAATAATAATAATAAATTGTTTAGGTATAACGAAGAGGATTTGAAAATAGAAGAGGTTTGTAGGAAGAAAGAGAGAGAAAATGTCGGAGCAGAAGATTTTCCGTTTTTTTTTTTAAATAATTTTTTTTTTTTCAAGGTTGAATCGAATCTATCAATCGTGGGTTTAGACGTTCGATGGCCTCCGTCGATTCTTTCGATATCTCCACGTCATTTAGAAACTTATCCGAACGTGTCCGTAACGGCTTTACTCCAATTTACACCCACTAAATGTTCTCCAATACAAGGTTCTCCAGTTCCAGAAACGTGGTTGGATCTTATTTTTTGCGGTCATTCTTTGATCGGATGTTCTCATAGGAATTCATCTCATCATCAGGTACGAATCCTTTTTTTTTTTCCCAACCGGAAACTTTTCATCGTTTCCGGTTTAACGAATAAATTTTTTTTTTAATGTATATTTTCCGGTGAATTAAAAAAAAAAAAACGGTTTTTTTTCTCAAGGTCAAAATTTTATCGAACGTAATAATTTATGTCGTCGCGTTCCAGTGAGATTCCAGCGAAATAAAAAAAAAACCGTTCGATAATCAAAACGAAAATGATTAATTGCAAAATTTTAAACATTTTCATTGTTTTGTTTGTTGTAACACGAATAAATAATTAAAGGATAAGGGATTTGCCGAAAACAACAAACAACAATTTCGGTCACCTTTACCAAAATAATTATCGATAATTATTATGTATAAGTAAATTTATTTTATTACAAAACGTTGTTGTTATTATTATTATTTTATTACGGAAGTTTTTTTTTTTTTTTTTTGGAAAAGGAATTTCGTTTGTTTTCTCTTTCTCCCCTTTTTTTTACGCTGTCGTACCTTTTACAAAAAAAATTTTTTTTTTTTGAAAAAGTTTTCACGGGGAAACTTTTATTTTATTTTTTTTTAAAATAAATGTTTATGAATCAGTTCCAAACGATAAAATTCTTACACCGGAAACGGAAATTTAACACGCCATTTTTTTTTTTTAAATTCGAAAAACGAAATAAAAAATTTTTGTGTTGATTACGGGTAAAAAAAAAAAAATAACTTTTGTTTTGTTTTTTCTAATTACACGATTCCATCGATTAATCGATTGAGAAATTTGTTTTTATTTTCTAGGTAATTTATTCTGAACAAATTCGTGGTTATCCAAAAAGAAGAGTCGTTGTTTTAAGATGCGAATTATTTGGAACTGCTGGATATTTTCTTTTATCTCTAAGATCATCCGTACACACGGGAACCATAATCGAAACAAATAATAAAAACGCTCACTTGAAGGTAAATTTTTATTCACTTGGTTCGTGTCAGTAGAAAACCAATTTTTTTTGCAATAATAATAATAAATAAATAATTTTTGAATTCGTGGGACGCGCGTATTTAAAAAAAAAATGTTTTTTGTTTTTCCAGGCCGTTTGGAGCGAACAATACATATTTAATGTTTATGCGAGGAGTATATTTCCATGCGACGTACACGGCGGTGGAGTTTCTGTCCTTTTTCAATATCCTAAATGCATATTAAACAACGACAGAGTTCGTTTGTTTTATCGTGCGAGAGCGGAAGTGTCGTCACTCGTACCACCGACGACTCTTCATTACGTCACAGAACAAAGGATAATCAAAGGAAAATATAATTTGCAATTCGATTGTGATTATTTCATGGAAAAATATTTGGAATATTGTTTCGTTTACGTTTCTCAAGCCATAACCGGTGCCGTTTCTGACGTCAGAATGGATTGCGTACCGACTTTACCGATTTACGGTTGGTTTGTTTGTTTGTTTGAAAAATTTTCCCCCTTTTCTCTTATTATTATTATTATTTTCTTTTTCTACGTCGTGCAATTTACAAGAGAAAAAGAAAAAAGTTTTTAACAAGATTTTTTTTTTTTTTTAAAGAATTTTCTAAAAATAAAGTTTTATTATATTTTTTTTTTTCGTACAAGTGTTTGTCGTGTCAAGTTTAAATATATATATTATATTTAAATTAGATTCAAATCCGGGAAATTGGGGACCTTGGAATCCATGGTCTGCGTGCACGACAACTTGCGGTAGTGGTACCAGAAATAGATTTAGATATTGTGACTCACCACCACCTAAATACGGTTCGAAATTTTGCGAGGTACGTTATTATATTTTTAAAAATAATTCAAACGTTTGTTCGTGACATGTCGAGTGTTATTATTTAAAAAAAAATTATTTTTCTAATTCCACGTCTGAAAATGTTTTCGTTGATTAATATTTTTTTTTTTTTAGGGTCCATCCGTTGAAACTGAGAAATGCGGAAACACGGATTGGGATTGCGAATTTTATCAAAGTTATTCTTCATTGAATTCAGGAAATCAAGGTTTAGAATTTCCGGCAAATAGACCGGAAGTTGTTGCTGAAGTCGGTCCCGGTTGTCGTTGCGGTTGCGTCATTCATTTGGGTGCGGCAAAACCTCGAAGATTATTAGCGACATCATCTCAAAGTTGTCCCGGAAGGATATTTTGGCAAATTGAGGTTGTTAACTCTTGAATAAAATGAAAATTTAAATTTAAAAAAAAAAAAAGCAAATATTAATTTTCATTTTTTAATAAAATTTTTAGGCGGATAAAGAACACAGAATTAAATTTTCCGTCGAACACTTTAGATTTCCATGTGGATCCCAATGGTTAAAAATTCGAGATGGAGATTCTCGTTCTGCTACCCTCATCGGAGAATTATCTAGATCTCACGTGTCTTCGGCTCCTGTTGTTTCTTCCGGTTCGAAACTTCTCGTAGAATTTTTTTCCGACGAATTATTAGCAGGTGGTCAAGAATGTTGGGGTGGATTTTTGGCTCACGCACATCAGACTCCGATTCCATTTTCGAATATCTCATCTATAACTCCTGGATTTTCCATAAGTAAAATATTACGAAACATGGATGTGGCGCCGACCGCGTCGACGAGCTCGTTTTTAATGCACAGTTTTATCGGTTTGTTCGCGGTCGTGGTAATATTTGTTTCCGGTTGTCTCGGTATTCAATACATATTACGTTATAGAAAGTATCAGTTGGCGGCAGCAGCAGAAGACGCTGAATCGACCAACGGTTCGTACTCGACAATCGATCCCTCACTCTTCTTCGATCACACCGACATTAAAAAAGTATTTCCGTTTGTTTCAGATGATTCTCAAGCAAATCTCGCGGCCGCAAGAATTTGGACAAAATCAAACAGCACGCTTTTATCGGAAGTAATATCACTGCAAAGATTCAAACCCTCGAATAAATACAAACACAGTCGATTAAGAGAAGAAGAACCGGACGTGGAAGAAGAAGAACAAATATCGGAATCGTCGGAGTCTCAACAGTAAGTGAGAAAAAAAAAGGAAAAAAAAATGTCGGGAAAATTAATTTTTTCGTTTGTTAAAGAGACGATAAAAAAACTCCAACGTCGAGTTTAAAAACATTAAAACCGGATGAAGATGACGGATCTCCATGTTCTAGTCCTTCACAATATAGAAAATCACAAATGTCGACAAGATGTTCGGAAGATGAAAACAGTCAAAGTCAAACATATCTCGATCGAGACAGCAATAAAACAAGCCGATCGATATCATCGTTGGAAACGACGACAGAAAAAACATCCACGACGTTAGACAATTTAAACATCAAACAAGGAATAAGAAAATTTTTACAACGTCGTCGTTTAAGTTTGTCGTCATCATCAATTAAAAGCGAAACCACTGTGACCAACGTAATAATTTTAAAATTAAAATTTCCCCGTTTCCGGAAATAACAGGAAATAACAAAAAATAAACAAATTTTTTCTCCTTTTATTTTTCCAATAGGATTTTTATTCTCCTTCGTCGAGCGTGAGAAGCATAAACAATAGAAATCCAAAAGCTAAAAAAGATAAAAAAAATTTAGAAAAACTATTGGCGGGTTCGGAATTTAGTTTATCAGAAGATGCGGATTTAGAATTGGATTATTACGATTATAACGTACAAAATGCTTCCGCCGTCCCTGATTCATACATTGGAATGGATCCGGCATATTTGGTTTGGATTCCGCCATTTTCTCCAGGTACAAAAAAAAATTTTATTAATCAATTTTTTTAATTTTTAACTAAATAAAATTTTCTTTTAGTCGATTGGGAAGAAGAAGAAGAAGAGGAAGTGGAAGAGAAAGAGGAAGAAGAACGAGAGGAAAAAGAAAAATTTTTAGAAAAAAAAGAAAACGAAAAAGAAAATTTAAAAACCGGAAACGACGATAGAGAACCGACGGAAATAAATGATGAGGGAATAATAATAAAACAAAAACCAGAACCTATTAAAAATAATATTAATAATAATAAATTAATAATGAAAAATTCACAAGAAAATAAAAAATTAGAAACGAAACCGGAAACGGAAACGAATAAAGATGATAAAAATTATCATCATCAAGAATCATCGAATTGTAAAAATGTTGAAAAATTAAACAATTTGGAACAACAACAACAACAAAAAAACGATTATTACAGGGTTTTTGTTGATATTAAATTTGCAGACGACGAAGATGATGACGTCAATAATAAGTACAATTAATTTAAAAAAAAAAAAAAAACGTTTAAAAAGTGAACGAAAAAAAATTTTTTTTTATATGATTTTTTTAAAGTAAAAAAACAAAAAAAAACGAGTAAAATTAATAATTTATGTATTAATAAATAAAAATAAAATAATAATAATAATAATGATAATGATAATAATATATGCATGTAAATAAATGTAAAAAAAAAAATATTTTTTTATGTATTTTTTAAATTTCAAATTTTATTTCAGGCGGGGAATATTCGAAAAGGCGCGCGAAATTCAAAAATTTAAATTTCTCAAGGTCAAAGAAAAATTTGTTTATCAGTGTTTTTTTTTTTTTTTTTGACTTTATCAAGGTTAAAAAATGGCGCGAAATTTAAAAATTAAATTGATCAAGGTCAAAGAAAAATTTTTTTGTTTGTTTGTTTGTTTGTTTTTTTTTTTTTGAATTTATCAAGGTTAAAAAATGGCGCTAAATTCAAAAATTTAACTTTTTCAAGGTCGAAAAATGGCGCAAAATTTAAAAATGAAAATTTATCAAGGTCGGGGAAACAAATTAATTATTTTTTTTTGTTTTTTAATTTCCACCATATTTATTTCGAATAAAACAATTTTTCTTTGTTTTTACGCTTGATTAGTCAAAAACAAAAACAAAAAAAATTTTTTTTGTCATTTGCTGTCGTAAAAGCCCTTCGATGTCCTCTTTTAATTTATTTCGTCACAACAAAAAAAAAAAATGAAAAATTTTTTAATAAAGCAAAATCGAAAAAATTAATTCTCGCATATATATTTATTTATTATATTCGTAATTTATTATAATTAAAAGACTTGGTCGATGACGAATATTCAATTTTTATACATTTGCTCGTATTTTTTTTATTTTTATTGATTTAAAACACGAGAATGATAAAAACAGTAAGTTACCATTATTATTATTACTACTATCCCATCAATTTAACAAAACGTTCGTTTTTTATTATTTTGTTTAATAATAATAATATTTTTTCGTTTCAGTTTTGTAAAAAGTAATTTAAAAATTTTGGAATGGAAGAAAAGGAAAATTCATCGGGTTAATAATAATAATAATAATAAAATAATTAAAAAAACAAAAACGCATTTTGTCATCGGTTTTCTTTATTTATTAATACATAATTTTTTTTACATTAACTAAAATAAATTTTTAAAAGTCGGCGACATTTTAAATTTTAATTATGATAACAAACAGGTAAATTAAAAATTTTTTTCAATTTTATTTATATTATAATAAACTTTTAAACTTTAGCTTTTTTTTAATGCTTCGAAAACGGAAAACCAAAAAGAAAATTTGTGCGGAAACGGAAATACAAGGAAAGCAAAAACAATTAAAAAAATTTTTTTTTTTTTCCACAAAATAAAAAGAAGAGAAAGAAAAAAAAATTTATATTGACATATATTTACGTACGCGTTTCCGTTTTTCGTATTCGTTTCCGGCGTATAAGATCAAAAAAAACTTTTGTGTATGATAAAGAATAAAATGACAAAAATAATAATTACACGAAATAATTTTTTTTTTTAAATGATAAACACGGAAAAAATTTACTCCGCCATTATGTGTTTGTTAATTCGAAGATCATCTTGAGTAGTTAAAACATATGTATCCCCTCCAAAAAATAATATTATCCTTTGCCATACTTTTGCCAGAAAACAAAACAAATTATTTTTATTATTATCACGCAATTTACTCAATTTTATAAAGAATAATTAATTATTTTTACTCACTTTCTTTAACGTACGTAAAAATTTCTTCAAACATTTTTTAAAATTTTTAATTTTAATCGGAAATCGTAAAGTCGTTTTTCTTTGTCAGTTAAATTGAAAATTTTTAACAAACAAAACAACGAAAACTAACGTCAGTGCCATCTGTCGGAGATTTTCATTTTGTGACGTCATTTATTTTTATCCTTGGTTTCTTGTTACATTTTTCCTCGTGTTTATAATTCGTGATGTGTTTATAAATATATTTTATTTTATTAAATTTATTAATTACTAATAAATGAATAATTATTAATCAAAATGGATAATTTATTATATTTTAAAATCAAAAGTTTGAAAACTATTAAAAATTAATCGACATTTGGATTCTTGTGAGCGTCAACATGAAAAAAAAAAAAAAATGGCGGATAGGTAAATAAAAATTTTTAAATTAAATTAAATTAAATTAAATTAAAAATTTTTTTTAAATTTAGTAGTTTTAAAAAGCAAAAAAAAAATAAAATAAAAAAATTTTAATTTTACATAAATTCAAATGAAAATTTAATTATTTTTCTATCGTTGGAAAAGGAGAAAAAAATATGGCGTTGACTTCACCTTGTAAAAGTCGCCATTGTGGGAAGAAAAAAAAAACCGTTACTTATATTAATCTATGCTTTTATTTTTTTAATCGATACTAATTAAATAATCGATATTAATTTATATCGAATTGGATCGATATAATTTATCCACGTTAAATTTCATTGAAATCGTATGGACAGTTATTAGATGAAGATTTTCTTTTTCCACGTCTGTTCCTACTTCTTCTACTGGATCCATTTCTTTTTCCTGTATTTTTGCTGTTTCCTTTTCCTTTTCCTTTTCCATTTCCGTTTTCATTAGAATCAAAACTTATTGGATTGTGTAACCCTTTTTATTTACAAAAATAAAAAAAAAATTAACGTAAGATTTATAAAATTTATTTCAATAATGAATTACGAACCGTCTTTTGCATTCCTATGAGCGTCAACCTGGAAAAAACAAAATGGCGGATGTTACGATGGAAATGTTAATAAATAAATTACCAATTAAACTAATTAAAATGTGTTTCTTACTTCTTCTAGAATGTACATGAGTGTAACGGTTGCTATTATTATCCAAGGCATAAACATTTTGTTTAGTTTTGAATATTACCTTAAAAACAAAAAAAAAAAAAAAAAAAAAATTCGACGATTTAAATAAACTGAACAGAAATCAAAAACTTGTTAATTTAAAAAAAAAAAAATTATGACGAATTAAAAAAAAAAAAATGTCAATTTTAATTACCTTTTGTAATTAATTAACGACAAATACTAACTAATTCATTTCTTTTGTTTATAAATTTTTTTTTTTTTTAAACACAAGTGGAAATTTTTTTTTTGTTTTTTTTAGGTTTTAATGGTTGAGTGTGATTGGATACCACCAAATATTCCTAATTTGGGAAAACACGTTGAAGATATGACCAAAAACAGTAAATTTTATATAAATTTTATTTTTAATATTTTTTTCTTTTCTTATTATTATTATTATTTTTTCTTTTTTTATAGGATGGACCCTTGGAGACCCTTTCGCATAATTACGCGTTGTAACTTTTAAAAAAAAAAAAAAAAATTTAATTTACCCTCCCCACCTCCTCCTCCTCCCATAATAAATCATATGATTTAATATTAATTATTGAAATTTAATTTCGGGGCTTATTTAGAAAAAACGATAAATAAATAAAAAAAAAATTATTAATATTATTTTTTTTCATTCTGTTTATTTATTCTCTTTTTCCATATCACACACACCTTTATATTTAATTTTAAATAAATTTATTTATTAATTATAAATCAATAGATAAATGATCAAATGTATTTTTTATTTCTTCTTTCACGAATTTTCTTTTCCCTGTTTTACTCCACATTTGCACCTAACTTTTATTATTATTATTATTATTATTAAACAAACAAACTCATAATTCCTTTTTTTCTTCTTTTTTTATTACGACAAAATCAAATTTTTTTTTTTATTTAAAAATAAGTTCGAGGAGGTTAAAATTGTTAACTTTCAAATTTGCTTCAGCCAAACGATAAAATAACGAATTTTTTTTTTTTTGCTACGATTTCGTTTCCACGTTTCTTTTGCCACGTTTATATAAACTTAATTAATTGTTCCTCCTTTCGTATAAAAACCTTTTTTTTTTTAATTACGTAATAATAATAATAATAATAATGATGATCGTTAAAGTCGGTAAATTTTTTTAAAAATTTTAAAACGTTTATATTTTTTTTTTTTTTTTTTTTTTATCAGGTTTCTATAAAGATAGCGCGAATTAAGATATGTTGTGTAATGTTTAACTTACGTTAAACATATTAACATATGCGTACATGAACGTTCGCCGAACGGTTTTTATTTTTAAATTTTTGACGTCGCAATTTTTTTTTTTTTTTGATAAAATTTCACCGCCATTATTTTTTTATTTTTGCGTAATAAATGGTTACTCTTATTTTATTTTATTTATGAGAGTTATAAGTAGTAAAATACTCGATTTAACTCATACATAAAAATCTATTCGAGAAATAATAATAATAATTATTAAATTTTTTTTGTTTACTGATTATTTATTGGGAAAAAAAAGAAAAATTAACATAAAATTTTAAAAAATTTATTTTAATAAACAGGTACGAACCTTCTTCTGTGAGCATCAACCTGGAAACAAAAAAAATGACGGATGATACGATGAAAATGTTATTAATAAATAAATAACCAATTAAACTAATTAAAATGTTTTTTTTTTTAATTTTTATAAAATTTACATGAGTGTAAACAAAATGTTTATGCCTTTGAATATTATCTTAAAGAAAAAAAAGATGAACGAATCAAATTACAAACTGAAGGTGAATGAGAAAATTTACAAAAAGAAAAAAAAAAGAATGACGTAAAAAAAAAAAGAATGATGTTAAAAAAAAAAAACATGTGAATTTTAATTACCTTTTGTCTCATTAATTAACATCAAAAGCTAATTAATTTCATTTGTTTTTTTTTCTCTTTTATTTAAAATCGTTCGTGAATGAAAGTCAATATATATAAATACCACGATCGATTTTAATCACTTATAAATTTGTTATCAATTAAAAATGTTACATAAATTTATTTTCGCTGTCGTTTTGGCATTTTTTTGCCAGGTAAGTTTTTTTTTAATTTAATTTTTTTTTTTTTAAATCTAATTTGATAATAATTATATTAATATTAATATATTTGATAATAATAATATTAATATTAATATATTTGATAATAATAATATTAATATTAATATATTTGATAATAATAATATTTTATTTTACAGGCTTTGACTGTTAATGCGTATGGATTGTTTCCTCCGGGTTTAGCTGACTACGATGACTCTGGTAAATTATAATAAATTTTATTTTTATCTTTTTAAAATTAATTTATTAAAAAATTTTTTTAAATTTTTTATTCTTGTTTTTCACAGCTACGACCAAACATCCAAGTTATTATACCCGTTGTTGATAAAAACTTTTTGTTTTTTTAATTTAAATAATTTTCTTAAATTATTTAAAACTGAGCATTTTTAAAAAGAAAAAAAAAAATAAAAAAAATTAATTTTACATAAATTCAAATTTTATTATATTTTCCTATATTTAACTTATTATCGTTGAAAAAGGGGAAAAAAACCGTTACTTGTATTAATCTATGCTTTTATTATTCATTAATTTTTTTAATCGATACTAATTTATATAATCGATAAAATTTATCCACTTTAAATTTCATTGGATTCGTAGGGACAGTTATTAAATGAAGATTTTCTTTTTCCACGTCCTTTCCTACTTCTACTCGATTCATTTCCTCTTCCTGAATATTAATATTTTTTTCTTTCCTTATTTTTATTATTATTATTATTTCTTTTTTTCTTTACAGAGTGGAGCATTTGAGATCCGTATGATCAATGAAGTGTACTTAAGAAAAATTTAATTTACCCCCTCTCCTCTCCCTAAACTTTCTCATACTTCTTCAAATTAAAATGGAAAATTTTAACCACTTCCTGTTTTTTAAATTTTGTAGAGAGAAAGATATGATGTCGTTGCTTTCTTGTAAAAATAATAATATCTTTTCTTATATTAATTAATTAATCCTTCGTTTAAATAAGTTTATTTATTAATTATAAATCAATAGATAAATAATCAATTGTATTTTAATACGATCTTGTACGAATTATTTTTCTTTCTTCTTCCCCGATTTTCTTTTTCCCTATTTTGCCACATTCATATCGAGCTTTGGAAACTTATTATCATTATTATTATCATTATTATTTAAACAAACAAAAGGAAAATTAAATGATTTATATAAAACAAAAAAAACGTTTTCCTCAAATTTTTTTAACGTCACGCGTCAATAATAATAATAATAGTAATATTTTTTTCTTTGAAATCAAACTGTTATGATTCATTTCTTCTTATATAACAAAATCAATTTTTTTTTAAAATTCGAAATCGTTCGAAAATCGATATAAATAAATTATCACGATCAATTTTTCCCAATCAGACGATATTTTTTTAAAACGACTTTGGCCACCTTTTCTTCTGCCACGTATTCGAATTTTTCTAAATCTTTCATAATTGATAAAAAATTAATATATTTAATAACAAAAACCATTATCACCCCTTCCTTTTTTTTATCACTCAAATTTATCAAGTAGTTATAATAATAATAATAATAATAATAATAATAATAATAATAATAATAATAATTAATTTTAGGTTTTGCTTGTTAAAACTCATTGGATGCTATTTAATGTTTTGTAACTTAATAACAAAAATTTTTTTTAATTAATTTTAAAAAAGGTTGGTGGTGGTGGTGGCGGTGGCGGAGTTGGTGGTGGTGGTGATGGTAATAATTTAATCATTTATTACAAGTAATAAATAATAAAAACTCGATTTTACTCCGTAAATAATTTTCTTACGTAATAATCAAATCCATTAATTATTATTATTATGTATAAATAATTTTTTTACTATTTTTATTATTAATCCATCTACTACTTCTTCCGTCATTATTATTATTATTTTTTAAATTACGTGATTCGTAACTGAATCTCAAATAATAATAATAATAATAATAATGTTTTTCTTACCACTACAAGAAAATGGTTCTGAATCGGGTAAAAACAAAAACAACAACAAATTGTTTAAATAAATTTTTTTATTATTTCACAAATGATTAATTATTTAAACAAAACAATTGAAAACAATTAAACAACAGAAATTTTTTTTTTCTTTTTGTAACAAAACGAAAATTACAACAACAGCATCAATATATGTACGATAATCGAACGTTTAGGCTTACATTCGTTTTTTTTGTGGATTTTATAACAAATGTAAAAAATTATTAATATAATAATTTTTATTATTATTAATTTATGGGGAAAATTTACAAGGGAT
>NW_002987368.1:411663-417429 GCF_000006295.1 Pediculus humanus corporis
ATTTTCGATATTTTCCTGATAAAATTTCAATATGGAGTCATGGGCCCTTTTTCACCAATAACCTAAAAAATGTCCTTCCGTTATGTTCACCTGGAATATTAATTTAATCCACCTATTATTATTATTATTATTATTATTATTATTATTATTATTATTATTATTATTATTATTATTATTATTATTATTATTATTATTATTATTATTATTATTATTATTATCATAATTACTACGTTCGTTAAGTGTAAAACTTTATTTAGTTTATTATATATTTTTCTTGAGTAAAAAATTTCTCATTTTGTATTTTTTTAAACACATTATTAAAATAAATTACTTATTAAAAAAACTAATACGACGCCATATTGAAATATTTAAAAAAAAAATGTTATGAATATCGTTAAAATTAAAACTAAAGAAATGAAAAATTTTTAAATCATTATTGTCATCATTTCAAGTATTAATTTATTACTGTCGTCTTAATAAAAAAAAGTATAAATAAAAAAAAAAAACAAATTGTCTATTTATTTATTTATTTTGTTAACATTAACATTGACGATTGTTCGATTAACGTTTTTTTAATGAAAATATATGATGACGTCATCATATTTATTTTAAACGGTAAAAAATTTATTTATTTATTTTTTTTAAATCCCGTCTTTTGTTTTCAATTTTCAAATTGAAATTTTTCTGTTGTTCTGCTGTTGTTGTCAGGATTGTTAACCAATTAGTAAAAAAATGTTTTCAAAAACAAAGAAAAATTTTCCATGTTTTTTTTTTTTTTTTTTTTTTACAAAAAAGGAACCTCAATGTTTTACGTGTAATTAGAAAACAAAACATTTTTTTTTTCTTTATTCATATGCAAATTTTTTTTTTTTAATTGTCAAATAGACAATATATATTTAATGAGGGGGGACAATTTTTTTTTTTCTTTTGTTAATCGATCGCTGTCGGTAAGAAAAATCTTTTTTCAGGTTTCCTATTGAATATGGGTCGTTGCCTGACGTTATTTGTCGTAACTCTTTTCGTTTGTTCACAGGTATAACAAATTTTTTTTTTTTTTTTTTTATTGTTAATAAACGATCGATAAAAAATGTTTTTTTTTGTTTGTTTTAGGTTATGTTTATCGAGGGCAAAACTGTTACTAGAACCTCTAATAGATGCGGTCCAGGAAACACTAAAGTACCAAAAAACACGCCTTTAAGAAGACCAGGAGGAAATCCTAACATGCCGGGTCCTTATATCCCGGGTACCAACAGAAATTCACACAGAAATTTTCTTTATTATTATTAAAAAACTTAATCACATCGAAAAAATTATTTATTCATCTATTTATAAATCCGTGAAAATTTTATTTTAAAAAAATAAATTTTAAACGTTTTTATTATTATTATTTTATTAAATATTAAAACCGTTGAAATTTTATTATGTGTACGGGATACAAACAATCGCAAATAATAAATAAACACACACTAGAGATAATAATAATTATTTTTAAATTTATTATTAAAATTTCTATTATTTAAATAAAAACAAAATGGCGGCGTATTATCGTGTACGCAAAGGACAAATATTTCGAACGTGTAATTAGATATTTTATTCAATTGTTTTTTTATTCAAATGTAAATTTTTATTTTTTAACGACAGGTATTTAAATAAGGGGGCAAAAAAATTTTTTTTCTATCGTTAATTAATCGTCTGCTGTTGCTGGTGTTGCTGCTGGGAAATTCTGCACAAACGTCAAATATGGGAAATTATTTGAAATTGTTAGTTTTTACGCTTTTCATATTCGCTCAGGTATCAAATTTATATATGAATGATTGGTAGAAATTTTTTTTAAATAATAATAATAATAACTGTTAAGATATCTATTTCCGTTTTTTCTCGTCATTATTTTATTAAATTAAAAAAAAAATTTGAATTTTCTTTTAGGTTATGTTCATCGAAGGAAAAACCGTTTGTAGAAACAATCACAGACACGGACCAGGAAATAATAAATTACCATAATCGAAAAAATTTTTTTTCGATTAATAATAAAATGATAAAAAATTTATTAATCCGTCAATAAATAAATTTAAATTTAAATAAATTATTAATAAAAAATAAATTAATGAAAATTTTTTTTGTGTGCGTAAGTTAAACAAACCGCGAAAATATTAATTTTAAATGTTGTTTTTTTTCCTAAAGTTCAATTTTAATTACCTCCTCGAAATTAAATACCTTCTCCTGCTGCTGTTGGTGCTGCTGTTGGTGCTGCTGTTGCTGCTGCCGTTAAACAATCACTTCTAATTTTTCCCGTGTTCAGATATGTGTTTGCATTTTTTTTTGTTTTGTTTCTGTTGTAATTTTTAATTAATGAGTTTATTCAAATGCAAATTTTTTTTTATTAAAACATTTAAATCATGAAAAAAATTTTTTTTTTTTTTATTCAGTCGTAAAAGAAAATCTGAAGTTAATCTTTATAAAAAAAAAAAAATATGGGACGTTATTTGACATTATTTGTCGTTACTCTTTTCATTTGTGCTCAGGTAATTAATTTATTTATTTAAAAGTAATTTTTAAACAATAAAAAACAATTTACGACGATTAAATTTTCCTTTTTTTCTTTAGGTATTGTTTATCGAAGCTACAACTGTTTATAAAGACAATCATAGAAGAGGAACCGGAAATACAAAAGTACCCAAGGGTAGAAGATAAATAAAAGAGAAAAATTTTTTTTTTATTTTAAATTTTTAAAATAAAATTCGGATTTTTTTATCAATGAATGACAAAATAATAATAAATAATTATTATTAAATTTTAAAATTTATATTTATTTATTTATTTATTTATTTATTTATTTTTTTCGTTAAAAAACGAAAATTTCATATTTAAAATTCAATTATTTGTGAAAATTGAAATTAAAAGGAAAATTGTTTACATTACATCGGTCGTTTTCGTTCTCTTTCGTCATGCGTTACGTAAGCATTTATTTCGACCAATCAGAACGAAGGATTTCATTTAAACGTTTGTTACGTCATCGAAGTTTCCGCCTCTTCATTTTTCACGCAGGTTTATTCAATTTATTTCAATCCGTTGTCAAAATCGTTCGTTTTTATTTTTTTTAAAAATAAATTTAATTTAAAATTCGGTTTTAATATTTATTAAATTTATAATTTATTAATTAAATAATTATTTATTTGTCGGTTGATATTTTTATTAAATAAAATAAAAATTAAATTATTTCGATAATACGTCAACAAATTTATTTTTTCACGTGTATTTTTTTATAAATTTTTTTTTTTTTTTTATAATTGAAAATTATTATTATTATTATTTTTTTTTTTTTTCGAATTTATTTATTTTTTTTTAAACCAATTACAAATACAAGAACCGTTTGGTCTCCTGTTGGGTGTCGCTGTAATACAAAAAAAAAATAATAATAAAATTTTATTAACAAAAATGGCGTCGAAACAAAAAAAAAAAAATTTTTTTTCAAATATTTTTTCACTCACGGTTTCTTAATTTATCATATAAACCTTCGACGAAATCAAAAGGTGACCACAAAGGGTCACAAGACCCTCTATGTATTTGACCTAAATAATAATAGTTTAAAAATAAAAATTTATTAATTTAAACACAATTTTTAAATAAATTATTTATTAAAAAAATTAATACGACGCCATATTGAAATAAATATTTTTTTAAAAAAATGTTAACAGTACCATTAAAATTAAAACTAAAAAAATGAAAAATTTATTAATCATTATCATCATTTCAACTATTAATTAATTTCTGTCGTCTTAATAATAAAAAATTTTTTTTTTTTACAAAAAAAATTTAAACAAAAAAAAAAAGAAAAAAACAAATTGTTTATTTATTTATTTATTTATTTTGTTTACATTTACATTGACAATTGTTTCATTGACGTTTTTTTTTTTTTTTTTAAATTTTGAGCGCAACATTTATTTGTTTTTTTTTTATTATTGAAAAATCATTATGATGACGTCATCATATTTATTTTAAACGATTAAAAAATAGTTTGAGAAAATTTATTAAAAATAATTTTTAATTTTTATTAGTTTTGACGCCCGTTTTATTTTTATTAATTTTGTTTTATTGATAATTAATTTACTAGTAATCAATTGTACTCCCGACATTCAAAAAAAAAAAAAACAAAGAAAAATAGTTGTTTTCTTTTTTTTTTTTTTCTCGAAATGTAAGTGTTAATTAATTAACTTTTTTTTTTGTTTGGATTCAGGTGAGTAATAATTTTCTTTAATGCTTAATCAAAAGGAAAAAAAATTAGCATAATCGTTATGCTTTTTTTCGTAATATAAAAGATGAATTTCTGATTTTTTAATGTCTTTGATTTTATGTAACGGCTTAAACGTTATCATTTTATTTGTATTTTTGTATTTGTATTTAAAAAAGTAAAAAAAAAAGAAAATGTTACTTTTACAACTATTGTTTATTGCATCTACAGTGGTTTTACAGGTAAAAATTATTATTATTATTATTTTTTTTTTTTTAATAAAATCAGATTCGTTTTAAAACATGAATTTAAGATAAAAAACTAATTATTTCTGAAAATATAAAATTATTTAACGCCGGTTTGAGTTTGCCGTAGTTACCATTTCTTTAAAGAGAATTTTTATTTTTATTTTTCAATTTTTTTTTTAGGCGAATGTTAGTAATGCTGATGTGCATGAAACACATGCTGCAGCGAGCAATTTTTGGCAATGGCTTCTCTATTATCTTAGTAAGTTTTAATTAGTTTTTTATGTTGCCAAAAAAAATTAAGTTAAAGGTGTAATTTTATTTATTTAAATCAGGAAGCAGAAACGGAGGCAGATGCGGATGCAGAGACGGATGTGGAGGCGGATGTGGAGTCGGATGTAGAGGCAGATGTCCTTGTAGACGTACTACTACATCTCCTCCGACTACATCAACAACCGAGAAGACACCTGAAGAAGAAGGAGAAGAAAAAGAGGAAGAGGAAAACGTAGGGGAAAACGGAGATGATAGGGGAAAAAACAATAGGAATGAAATTACATCTACTCCAACTACTCCAGCATATGGAACTAGATCCAGACGTGCTGCAAATGTTGATCAAAGTTCTTATAACTCTCCACAAAATTCAACTTATAATCAACAAGAAGGAAAAAGAGAAGAAGACGAAGATGAAGATGAGGAAGGAAAACTAGAAGATGAAAACGCAATTGCTGCAAGAAATTCTACAACCACCACAACAACTACAACTCCTTCACCTACACTTAGATCCAGACGTTCTGTAAGAACTAACTCTTATAATCCTCGACAATATTCATTTGGAAACGGACCATGTCCCAAAAATGTTGAAATTGGCACTTTAAGACCTCCTAATGGAGGTTCAAACCCTATACAACTAATTACACTGACATTTTAAAATAAAATTAATATTTTCAAGAAGGAAAAAAAAGGGGGTGCCAACTTAACAGGTAAATTTTAATAATTTTTATAAATTATCAAATACTAAAAATTTTTTTTTATAATCAAATTAATTATTTTTCTTTTTTTTATGATTTTTAAGTTTTTACAGAAACGAAAAATTTTTTTTTTTAAGCGGAAATAATTTTAAATTTTCATAATTGATTTATTTACAATAATAATAACAATGCGCGTAACAGCATTTAATATTGACAAGTATTTATTTAACAATTTATTGAAAAACAAAACAAACAAAAGAAACATTTTTCTTATTGTTTTTTGTCAATTTATAAATTAATATTTTTCGTTTCATTTGTTTATTAT
>NW_002987367.1:0-1862 GCF_000006295.1 Pediculus humanus corporis
CGGAGTCATTTGCGATGATACACACACACATCTCGCACGTATATTTTATAATTTTTTTTTCTCTTTTTAAATAATAAATATCATTTTGGGGTTTTACGAAAAAGGAAAAAAGGAAAAAAAAAGGAAAAAAAAGGAAAATTTTTGTGCTCGACAATAGATAGCAGAAGATGGAAAAAAAAAAATTTAAATAGAAAAACGTTGTATTGAACGATTAATGTGAAAAAATTAGGGTCGATGTTAAAATTTATTATTATTATTATTATTATTATTATTTATGAGAATGATGATGATGATGATGATGATGATGTCGATGATGACGTAGAGTAAATGTTGTTGTTGTTGTTGCACGGGTTAAGAAAAAAAAAAAAGTTTGAATCGAACCCAAAAAAAAAAAGGAAAAACCGTCAAAATTTTGGATCTCATTCAGATTTCGCGGTCTACTTTGTGAAAATATCTGTTGATTCCCCTCCCCCCCCACAACGTTGCGATTTTTCTTTCCTATGACGGGAGCAAAGGGGAAAAGTGATTTTTAGGAAGAAGGTAAAAGAAAAAAAAAAAGGGATTTCGAAGGACGGTGAAGAAGAGGAGGAGGATGAGGGGGGTATGTATGACGCGTAAGGGAGCCGGTTGATTATTCGCAAGACTTTTACTAGTTTTTCTTTTTTCTTTTTCTTTTTTCTTTTCTCTCTCTCTCTCTCTCTCTCTCTCTCTCTCTTTCTATTTCAATTTAATTTTAATTTTATTCGATTCGTCGTTCGTTTATCGGACTCAATTATTATTATTATTATTATTATTATTAAATAATATAAGAAAAAAAGTGATTTTTATTTTATTTAATTTTTTTTTCGGGTGTCGGTTCGCCATTTTTATCATTATCATTATTTTGAATTAAGGGTGAAATTTGGCGTGTGCCGTGCGTGTGCGTGCAGATGTGCGTGTGTATTAAGTGTCGGAAAATTTTTTTGATATCATGATGAGAAATTATTTGAATTAGTTTTGTTTTGTTTTCCTTTTTTCTTTTTTTCGGTTCGAATAAGTAAACTCTTGAAGGATTCGTACGAATAATAATAATAATAATAATAATAATAATAATAATAATAATAATAATAATAAATAAATAAATCGTACGTGTGATTTTTGTTTTCTATTTGTTTCCAGAAGGAAAAAAACAAAATTTTTTTTATGTTTTTTATATATTTAATCTGAGTAATAGAAGAAGAAAAATGTTATTTATAGATTGGATTTAAAGAAAAAAAAAATTTCAAATCTAAATATATATATATATATATATTTTTTTATTTATTTATTTATTTCGTCGTCGATGATAGAACATCGTCGTCGTCGTCGTCGTCATCTTTAAAATTGTTCTAGTACATTCTTTTTTTTTTTTTTTTTAATTAAAAAAGTATAAAAAAAAAAATAAAATAAAATAAAAAAAAGAAATAGAAAAAAAATAATGCATAAAATCTGTTGAGCCAAAAAGCCTTTTTTTTTTTTTTCATTCAAGGGATAATCCTTAAATGGTTGTTCGTTTTTAATTCGTTTTTTGAACCCTTTTTTTTTTACCATTTCAACCATTTTCTTTAAGGGTCAATTACAATTATTATTATTATTATTATTACTACTTTTTCCGTTAACGATAATTGTACATATATACCGGGATATCGTGTCGTTTGTGAATAAAAGTTTTTTTTTTATTTTTATTTTTATTTTTTTTCGACAAAAAACCTTTTAAAAAAATTTTTTTTTTATTCTTCTGTAAAATAAATAAATGTAAATTAAATAAATTTGGTAGGTGAGGAAAAAATAAATAAATAAATAAATAAAATGATGTCAATAAATAAACCTATGAATAATTATTT
>NW_002987366.1:0-2332 GCF_000006295.1 Pediculus humanus corporis
AAAGAGAGAGAGAGTGAGAGAGAGAGAGAGAGAAAAAAACAATTTACTTAACAAAATAATAATAATAATAATAATAATACTAACAATAATAATCCTTAGGGAAACATTGAAAATTTGTCACAGTTATTTGATCCGTTCGTGATTTGAGTTGTATATGAGAAAAAAAAAAAAAATTGTTTTTAGATTTAGTTTTAATATTATTATTATTATATAAAAACTTTATAACGACTTTTTGGCGCCACGACATTTTCATTTTAACTTTAGTGAACACAAAAATTTATGTTTTTTTTTATTATTAATATTATTATTCTTTTTTTAATTGGAATTTAAATAAATTTTTGATTTTATAACTTTTTTTTTTCTTTTGAAATGTTTTTAGCAAACATAATCAAAATTCAGTTCAAGATTGGAAAATTGTATATTTGTGAATATTATTATTATTATACTTAAATTTTAAATAGTATATATATACTATTATGATTAATTAGTATTATCATCAATCTGATGCAAAAAAATCAACTTAAATGAGTTCAAAACAATTATAAGCAAAAACATTTTTATAGTTTAAATATATATATATATATTTAAACATTTTAAAATTATAAAAATAATTATAAAAAATGTTTTTTTGAATGATAATTTTGTTGTTTGTTATATTTGAACATGTAATATTTTTTGGATTTTATTTTTTGTTTATTTTTTTTTTGAATTTTTTTAAAACAAAATTTGTCAACAATATCTTATCTTGCGGTTGCTATTGTTGTTGTTGTTTTTTTTTTTTTTTAACTTTTCACTTCCTTTCTTAATAAATATTGAGGAAAAGAAACTATCAGGGTTTTAAATGCCTATAAATTTATTATTTAAAATTAAATTTCTCGGTATTTTAACAAAGAAAAAATAATTATGTTTTGAATACAAATCACTTGATGCATTTAAATAACAAGGTCTCCTTTACTAAATTTTTTTTTTTTTGTAAACTTATTTGTTAATATTATTTATTAGATCTACATGTAGTGTTACTAATTGAATGAAAAGTATGAAACTGTTAAGAATATACTAAACGATATAGAATACTGTTACTAATATTCATGTAAATCTGTAGAAAAATTAAAGTATAATACATAATAATAATAAAACGCATTAATGTTTCCAAAAAAAAAAAAAAAAATCCTTTCTGTAAAATAAAAATTCAAACACATTCATCTAACTGCAATTTCTGTCATGGCGTCAATTCGAAAAATATAATGATTTAAAAGTTATTTTTTTATTAAGAGATTCGAATTATTACCAAGTTTTCATTAATTAACTTATTATTACTCATTTTCATTTTAAAAAATATAAATAAAATAATAACATACCTGTAAAATATAACAGTGAAATGTATTTTATTGAAATTTAAACGTACACCAGAAAAAATCACAAAAATTTAAATTATATAAAAACTTTATTTATTATATTATTTATCCATTGTACTTTCTTTTTGTCAAAACATTTTAAACAGATTATTCTTTTTTAATTACTTAAATTGAAAAAAAAAAAAAAAACAACAACTACCTTTAAGATTTTCAATGTTAAACTGAGGAAATTTTTTATTACCGCCAACAGAATTCAACTTTCCACCGCCATCTTTCTTTGGTAAGCAATGTTGCGTTTCAAAAAGTCTTAAAGTAAATAAATGTCTATTTCTTGTAGAACTAATGCAAAAAAAAAAAAAATTTTTTTTTTTAAATTGCCATAATTTTAATAACTCTTAAATAATTATAAAATTTACATGCTACTACAGTTCGAGTAATTAAATAACCGTTAATATTAAATAAATTTAAATTAATAATTTGTTTGATTGAAAAAAAAAAAAAAAATTTCCACCATTCTTTTAATGTTAATTATATTTTTTTAAATTATAAATGCTTAAATTAATAGATACTTTTCATTGTAAAAATGGAATATTATTAACAGATTAATTATTTTTCATTAAATTCATTTAAATAAATAATAAAGTATATTAAATTTAACTTTTCAAAATCAAACAAAATTTATTTATATTTTTTTTTTTTTTTTTTTTTTTTTTAAGTGCACAAAAGAACAATTGCTTTGCACTGTAATACATTTCTTTTCCTTATTTTTCTTTGATGTTTTTCTGCGTTCATTCAACAATCACTAAAAACATAAAAATTGAAAATGTAATTAAAAAGCATTATTAAATATAAAACTATTACAAAAAAGGGGGAATAAAAAATAAGATGTAAAATAATTTTTTTTGTCGAGATGATTAGGAAATATTATTTTTGTACAAATAAGTTTCGAGTATTAGGTTAACATTAAATAAATAATA
>NW_002987366.1:2377-6292 GCF_000006295.1 Pediculus humanus corporis
TGAAATAGATGCATTAAAATTAAACAAATAAAAAATTAAGCAAAAATTATTCATTTTGTACAATTTTTTAAGCCCATAATTGAAAATTGGCAGTTGTGATTTTTCACTTTACTTTAACTATAATAAAAATAATCTAAATCAAAATATGCTGTTTACATTAAAGCTAGTTTTCTTAAAAATAATTCCATTTTTTAACAAAATGAAATATTTGTCCAAAAATGAAATAATGTTTACTTTTTGTTTTGTATAAGGTAAAAAAAATTTCATAACATTAAGTAGATTCTATATGATTACTCATTTCTACTCTAAACTTTCCTTTTAATTATATAAAATTGATTTTAACGTGAAGGAATTAACCCTCCGGAACCTCCACCTAAAGCTACATTTGGTCCTAACAGCACCTGAAATGTAAAAAAAAAATTTTTTTTACCTAAATATAAAAGTAGTTTATCAATAGAAATTAAAGGGATTATAAGATTTATATTTATAACATGTAGACATAATATTAAATGAAACAAACCTGTTTGTGCTCTCGACGCTGAACTTCTTCCATGTTTGCTCTTTCAATTTCAAATATTACTGGAGCAAATAAGATAATAGAAGAACTAAAAAATATCCATGTAGCAGTTCGCGAAAAACTGTACAGACATTTAACAGATTTGTAAGTTTTATTAACAAATGACCATGTGAAATGTCTTACTTCATTAGGAAACATTTCAGTCAGGCCCCATAATCTCTCAGCTAAAGTTTCATCTTCCAAATCCTAATAATTGTAAATTTAAAAAATTTTTAATGAATTCATAAAGTAATTAAAAATATATATGTATATTATTAAGGTATATCTAATAATTTTAATGTATAATTTTTAGAATATTTTTTTTTACAGATATAAATATACATAAAATTTAAGTAAACTGCAAAATTCTGAAATAAAATTTGGATTGCAGCTTTTGGACAAAAACCGCAGGCCCTAATTATTGACAAAATATTAAAAAACTTAATAATAATATACCATAAACAAATTATAATTGTAAGTGATGAAATATATTTAATTTTTTTATTTAAAATTTTTTCGGTTATATATTATTAAATGATTCAGCCGGGGATTGATAAATTGGTTATTGTTAAAAAAATTATCTTACATCATCCTCATCGTCATCGAGCCCTCTTTTTTTACCGGGAGTGTCTTCCAGAGCTGGAGAATCCATACCACTGTCTATATCTTCACCTGAAGCCATAATAAACAATAAAAGTCAATAACTAATCTTAAATACGTCAAGGCAATAAAAAATTAGACACCTCGTGCACAACTGCACATTAAAAGCAAGCGCAATACTAAATTAATGTTAACAATATTTAGAAGATATGTTAGAATTAAATTTAAAAATATAGTTTTAATAAAAGGTTTACAACTCACTGAACAAGACAAAAAACTAAAGTAATGTTTTAATTGAAGCATAAAAAATCAAAATATTTCGATAAATTCAAAGAAAAAATACATTTAATTTTTCGATGTTAAAAATCAAGTCGTGTCAATAGAAAATTGACGATCGGATCGACAACAATTGTTTCTAAGTTAGTCACTGCTACAGTTTCAGCGCTTTTATTTGAAATTTTTTATAACCACATTTTGTTAAAGTTACGCGTTCTACTTTTTTTGTCGTAAAAATGTATTTATCCATATTACGTTGTTACTTTATTATATTTATTGTTTTAAGTTTAGATAAGACAGTTAATAGTGACTGCTTTAATTCTCATGATTATTTTTGGAAACATCTTGCAACTAAAACTCCTTACAGATATGTGGCAAATAATAATAACTCTCAGATAGTATTTGATGGTTGTAACCCCCATAAAATATGGGCAGTTTTACGTCATGGTACTCGTTACCCTGGAGAAAAATTTATCAATAAAGTTAATGTAGACCTTGTAGAAATACAACAGTTAATCATAAAAAATTTTGATGACAATAATAGTAAGTTATGTCCTGATAGTATTAATAAAATAAAGGAATGGTCTCCACAAATGAATATATCTAATTCAAAAAAACTTGCACATGAGGGAGAGGATGAAATGATTGAATTGGCAGAAAGATTTCAAGAAAGATTTCCTTCACTTTTACAAAATGAATATTCTAATTCAACTTTTAAAGTATGTTGACTTTATATTTTTAACATCATATGGTAAAGCATTTAAGTCTTTTTTCTTTTTTAAGATTTAAAATTTTTTAGTTTAGAAGTACGGCAACTGAAAGAACCGAACAAAGCAAGTACTATTTTTTGATTGGATTGTTTGGTAGAAAAGTAGCTCATCATGTATGGTCACCTCAATCAATATATAAAGATCCAACTTTAAGGTTTTATAAACTCTGCCACAGATGGCTGAAAAATATTTATAAGAATCCAAGAGCTTATAATGAAGCTGAAATTTTTAAGACATCACAAATTTTTGAAAATATTCTCGAGGATATAGCTGACAGGCTCGGTTTCAAAGATCTTACATTTGGTGAGTAAGTTTTTTGTATGTTTCATTTTAAAATCATTTTAAAGATATTTTTCACTAAGTAATTTCTACTATCTAGAAGAAAATTAAATCTTTCAGAATCAAAAATGTAGAAATTAACTGTGTATAAAAATACACATAAGAGCTTTCTTATTTTTTCTACATTACATGTTTCATCAAAGTTCATTATTAAGACTATTTACAGTTTCTATAAGTAGTTTTCATCCCTTAAAATCATTTCATTTCAAAAGAAACTTTTTATCAGTATCTATAATTATAAAAAATCACATTAATATTTATTAATTAATTTATACATGTAGATGATAAAGTATATTTTTCATTACTTTTGAATTGTGGTTTTTAAAAAAATATTTATTAGAATTAATTATGTATATTTTTAAACCAGATTTGATTTACTTTATAAAGTTTAATGTACCTTGACATCATAAGAGTGCATTTTAACTCATTATGAAAAATTAATTCACATTTTTTTTCGTTGGTGAACATGTTAATTATAAAAAAACGCAATTAGTAAATTTTTAAACATGAAAAAAAAAAAAAAATTCGCCCCCGGGTGGGCTCGAACCACCAACCTTTCGGTTAACAGCCGAACGCGCTAGCCGATTGCGCCACGGAGGCAAGTTGAAGAGTGGTCAATAATTATTATACGTAAGCATAATGTTGACTACGACTTGAAACATTCTTCGCCTCATATAACGTAATAATTACCAGGTTACTTAATTCTCATTAATTTTACTAATTTATTATTTTAAAGTTTTTTTACAGCAGATTTTAAGAAAATCGTTAGTATTTTTACTTTTATGGTTACATATTTTATTTACCTTACGTCTTAAATGCTATTTTTTTTTGTTATTTTTATATTAAGAATAATTTAAGATTTACGTTGTGGTAAAAAAAAAAAAAAATTTAAATAACGTGTAATTTTTTTGATAATCAATTTATTAGTATCATTTTAAACTTTATCGAAAAGGCAACCATTCATTCACTTAAAAAAACTGGCATTTGCATTTTGTAGGTAATTTTTATGCTACCAAATTTTATAAAGAACTATTTAACATATATTTTTTTTATTTTTTCAAAAATATCCCTTAAATATGATATCGAATTGCAATTAGTTATATGAAATACAAAGGGCGGATTTTTATCACAGAGCAGAGTGGCGCAGTGGAAGCGTGCTGGGCCCATAACCCAGAGGTCCGTGGATCGAAACCACGTTCTGCTAGTTGCAAATTTTTTTTTATTTTTTTGTTTTAATATCATTTATTTTATTTGAAATTTAAATTATAGGTTGTATGTATTTATTTATTTATTTATTTTAACAATATTTTTAAATGAGCTCTCTAGATGATGATTTAAAATTGGAATAATAACTATTTAATGAGGCATTATTAA
>NW_002987366.1:6312-66431 GCF_000006295.1 Pediculus humanus corporis
AAAATAATATTAAAAAATTGTACGTGAAATTAAAATTTAATACTGAGTACATCAATTGAATTTCAATTTATTAGGGGCAAAATTTTGGTAATTTTAAAAATAATAATAATAATAATTAATGTATTAAATCTAATATTTAAATTCGCATGAGAAAAAACAAATAATAATAATAAATCTAACGTTTTTTTTGTTATTTTTGTTTTTGTAATTTACGTAACATTGCAAATGAACAAGTTAAAAAAAAGAAAAAACTCAAAATTTGTTCCCGCCCGGGATCGAACCGGGGACCTTGCGCGTGTGAGGCGCACGTGATAACCACTACACTACGGAAACTTTGAATTTGCCCGTGTGAATTAATAATATTATTATTTTGAGTTTTTAAAACATGTGTGAACACCGAATACGTGTATTATCGAATTAAAAGCGCGACACAAAAGATGGTAATTAGTACCTTGTTTTTTTTTTTTTTTTTTCCGAATACCTTGTAAACCTTTTTTATAAAGCAGCTGCACCTTTGATTTGTATAGAAATAATAATAATGATGTTTGAATTAAAAATATATTTATTTTAGATGTTGTTGACATGATGTACACAGCCTGCGGTTTCGAAAGTGCCATGAACCGTGAAACGTCACCTTGGTGCTACGTATTTACCGAAAAAGAAATGAAAATAATGGAATTTTCAAGAGATTTAAAACATTATTGGATCGACGGTTACGGTCACAATATTAATTTTCAACAAGCGTGCCCAATGGTGAAAGACATGTTGACACACATCAAGTAGGTTTTGTTTCCCCCCATTTTTTCTTTCCTTCCCAGAAGAAAACTACAAGAAGCGAACGTTATAATTTCAGATCAGAGGACGGTCCAAGAGCAACTTTTTATTTCACACATTCTGGAGCCATTCTTAAACTTTTAGCTCATCTCGGTTTGTATTACGATGAAAAAAGGTTAACGCATGATAGATTCGATCATCCTAGATTGTGGAAAGTTGGTTACATTGATTCGTTTGCCAGTAATTTGGCAATCGTATCTTACAAGTGAGTGATAATTTTTTTTTGGCTTTTATAATTTGTAACTTTGACCTTTTTAATCCTCTCTCCCTTTTTGCAGGTGTGATGATGACAAATTAAAAATATTAGCAATGCATCAAGAGCGTCCAGTCAAATTACCTGGTTGTCCAGCAGAAGGTCTTTGTCCGATTGAAAAACTAATGAAAACATATAAAAAAAGTTTTTACAATTGTGATTTTGAAGAAACTTGTAAAATATCCACACAAAATTTATAAGAAACAAAAAAAAAATGTAAATGAAATTGAAACAGAATAAGTTTTTTAGAATTTTTTTTTTATACAGTGTTAAATATCTTCATCAAACGATGCAGTAAAATTTTTTTAAATTACAAATTATTAAAAAAAATAAAAAATAAAAATAAAGTTTAATTAATGAGAGAGAAAGTTAAAATATTTGTATTGAAAAGTCGATGATGATGATGATGATGATGATGATAGATGACAAATAAAATGAACAAAAACAAAAATTTTTTATAAACATTTTTCCTCACTGCTTTCTATTAAATAACAAATTAAAAGCTTGTTGGAAAATTTGTTTATAAAAGAGAAGGAAGAAAGCAAAAATAAAAGTAATTTTTTTCTTTTTTTTATTTATCCTACAGGAATTAAAGTTTAAAAATATTTAAGATAAATATATATGTATGTGTGTAAACGGTTAAACTGCTGGTTTGTTTAATCGTTAAATTTAGTTTTTCTAAATCATAGTTTGTGAGTACAAGTTTTTCTTCTTTTTTCTTTAAAATTTATAATATTTTTTTTTTGTATTAATATTCTGTTTCAATTTTTTTTTTTAGTAAAATACTCTTTTATTTATATAATAATAATAATAATAATAATTAGTCATTTTTATATTTTTAATTTTTATATGCAAAACAAGTACGTAACTATATTAATTAATTTTTTATCAAATGCATTATTAAAAAACATAATTAATAACAAATAAATAAATAAATAAATAAATAATAGGATTTATAATTTTAGCAAGTATTTAAAAATATTTTTTCAAGGTTTCAAAGAAATTATTACTAAATCGTCGTTTTTATTAATAATATTAATCATTGTTTTTTTTTTTTTTTATTTATGTTTATAATATGTAACAATTTTTTTTTTTTTTTATATATATTTTTTTTATACAATTTTACCGAATATATATTTTTTTTAAAGTTAAATTATTAACATAATAATAATAATAATAAAAATAAAAAGTTATTTTTTCATTTGATTTACCTGATGATTATTATTTTATTAAAATTGTTTAAAAAATTATGTATTTTTTAATTTATATTATTAACAGGTATTATTATTATTATTATTTCAATTAGAATCTATTAAATGATTGAAAGTGATAATTATCATTTTTTAAATGAAAAATCAAAGGGAAAATGTGGTGAAAAAGGAATCAATTTCCACGACATGTACAAAATTAGAAAAAATTAATAAAAATGATGAAAGAGATGATAAAGTTCGTTTTAATTTGGAGAAAATTGAAAAATCAAATACACCAGCAGCAGCAGCAACAGCAGCAGTTGTTATACCATCGAGGAATGTAGAAACTCAAAGATCTGATGCAGATGTAAGAATAATTATTAATATAAATCATAATGTAAAAATAAATATTTTTTTTTTTTTTTGTTTATGTTCATGTTAAATATTATTAAAATCTTATTTAAGAGATTTATGTGTTTTTTTTTTTTTTAGGAAGACAGAAGAAGAACTGGAAGATATCTTGCCGTTGGTGTCACCGTAGTTATGATATTAATTGCATTTTATCACACAATGAAAAGAACAACAATATTAGCTGGTCTTCTTGCTCCCGCCATTATAATGCTTATATACGTATTATGGCTTTTATATTTTGCTAAAAAAAAAAAATCACAACAGGTAAATATTTAAAATTTTTCATTTTTCCAAATGATTACTACTACTTGTCTTAAATCCAAAGAGAAAAAAGTATTTTTTTTTTTTTTTTTTGGAATTTCAGGTTGTTACAGTTTGATAAAAAAAAAATAAAATATCTAAAAATAATATTTGAAATTTTTTTATTAATTTTTAATTATTATGTTTATTATTATTAACATATACATATATTTTACCATCGTCTTCATTTATTTTACATTTATCAAATTTAAATTTCGACCTCAAAAAAAAAAAAAAAATAAAATTAATCAATTATTTACCAGATGTTTAATAATAATTATCACCTACGTCATTTAAAAAGCGTTATTTTAATTATTTATAATAAACGTTGACTTAACATAAAACCAACGAGACTTCGTCTTCATCGGCGCCGTGGCTTAGTTGGTTAAAGCGCCTGTCTAGTAAACAGGAGATCGGGGGTTCGAATCCCCCCGGTGCCTACTGATAAGTAGTCAGTTTATTTTTTTTTTTTAAATTAAATTAATTAATTTTTACTTAATTATAATTAATTAATGCAAATTTTTTTTCTTTTTTTGTTGATATAAATTAATATATTTAGTGTAAAAAAAAAAATTTTTTTAATCGATTAATAATAATAATAATAATAATACAGTTAATAATTGAAACGTTTTTATTTTGTATTTTAAATCACGAAGAACTTAAATTTATTTGAATAAAAAATGATTTTTTAAGTGTAAAATAATTATTATTATTATTATTATATTTACATATTATATTTGAATGAAATATTTTGAAAAATGGTTTCACATAGAAAAAGTCATAAAAGAACGGTCATAAAAAAAAAAAATTGAAATATTAAATTTTTATTATACACATTTGGAATGAGTGTGTTTTCCTCTTTTTTCCTTTTTATACTTAAATTTTATTATAAAAAAAAAATTTTAATTCAACATAATTCTTGTAAAAAAAAAACGTTAATTCTAAATTAGTAAAAGTACTTTTGCAAAATATTATAAATTTTAAAAACAAATGAAATATTAAAATAAATTTTGATAAACATTTGAAAATTTTTACAAATATGAAATTTTTCCTATTATTATTATTATTATTATTATTTTGAATAAATCACGTAAAATAATTTAATTTTCTGAACCTTTTGTATTGTTTTTTAATTAAAAATGTTTTTAAAAAAACATGTTTTTACAAAAAAAAAAAAAAAAAAAAGGAAAATTATAAATTCAGATCTCGTTAAACACACATTATTTTATTTCAAATCAACCGTAACGACGTACATGAATTTTTTTTTTTTTGTAAATTTATTCATTCGTAAATAATTTTTTTAAACAATTATTAAACATATTCATTTCAAATTTAAAAAAAAAAAAATTTATTATTTTGATTAGGTTGTTGTAAATAAATTTAATAAGAAAAAAAAAATTATTTATTTCCATTTTTTTTTGTTCTTGGTGTTCTTCTTAAATGTAAATTTATTACATTTGGTAAAATAATGATGATGATAAATGTAACATAATTTTAATTAAAATAATTTAATAAATGATTTTTTCCTCCTCCTCCTCCTCCCTCCCCTTTAATTCATAAATGGTGTAATAATGAAAAATAAGATTAATTTTTTTCTGAAAAAAAAAACAGAGATATTTTATAATGTAACATTTCTGTAATTGAATTTTATTTTTTAAAATAATAATAATTTTTTTTTTGGTTTAGGCGTTTCGCCAATTTCAAGTTATTTTCATTGTAGGTGCCAACTTTACAAACATAAATTTTTATATATCGTACCGTAAAATTTTATTTATTTATTCTACTCGAGGTTGGAAATTAATAAAAAAAAATCGAATAGTCATTGTGAAAAAGTTCATTATTCTTTTTTTATTTCTTATATTTTCTTTAGGTTTTTTTTTATATTGTTCGGGTATTCGAGTTAAAATATTATCCCCCCATGATTACTGGTTAAGACTCTTGGATATAGAAAAAAAATATTGAAAGATCCGGCAGAATCGAGAGCAGTCAAGGACACAGATGTTTCCGTCCATTGTCGCTAGAGTGAGAACGATCGGTGTCTGCGCAAGGACTATAGGTGGGATTTTACGTAGTTAATCCGCCTATCGATAAACATCCACCAATGGGAAATTAGTTACGTATAAATAATAATTATTTTTTAGGTTTAAATTCGTGTAGGTGGAGAAATTTTACTTCGTTGAAATTCGAACGTTTTCGTTTTTTTCCGTTATTTCACGGTTATTTTCGCCTCGAGATTCGACTGCAATGTTAAAGAATTCGGAATCGAACCCAGTTTGTGAGAAGTTCCGCCGGACGGAGTAATTGTTATTGTTTTTTTTTCTTTTTTTTTTGTGTTTTGTCCTATTTTTTATCTGTTAATTTTCTTTTTAGAGGAAAATGGACACTTTCCTGTTTATTTCGGGGTATTTTAAGTTTGTAAAATGGCGATCGAACCGCTTATAGTATATAATTTTTGTGGCTATTATAAAATCCGTTTGTTTGACTAATGTTATTATTTACCATATATTTTCTTTTTAATTTTTACTGAGAGAAAAAAAAAGAGAGCTTTAAACAATGTTTTTAAAAGCTTGATTGTATCCTGAAAAGTTTTTATGAACAAATTAGTGTCTCAAAATGTAGCAAGGGATGCAGATTGTGCATGTTTAAGAAGAGAAATCATGGCTGGAAAAGAATCAACTCCTGTAGGAAATAATACAAAAAATCTTAGGCGTTCTAAAAGACAGCCTAATCCGGAAAAGAAAACTGGAAATATGGTTATTGGGTTGAATAATTCAAATAATATTGAAAACGAATCATGTGAAAATTCAAATAAATACAGCTTTGCTTCAACCAGTGAAGATGTAGAAAGTAGAAGGCAGCGCTTGCGGTGTCGACATCGGGAACTAAATTCTCTTTCAAAGGAGATCAATAAGTGTGACGTCACGACGTCATGTGATTCAATCCGTAATCCCGAAGACCAAAATGACAAAGATGGCAGTCAAAACAAAAGCATAAAGGGAAATTGTCCTTGCAATAGGCTGTGTAGGTGTTCTGCCGTTCGATCTCTTTCATCGGAAGGATCTTATTCCCGAAAGTTGAATCAACGTAAAAATAAAAAAAGTCATGTTTTAATGGAAGACTCGACGGTGAACAGTCCCAAGTTAAATCCAATTTTTTTATGGGTGCGTCAAGAAAATACGAAAATAATAGAAGTGTTATGTGAAGACTATGATTCCAGAAATAGGTTAAAGTTGAAGAAAACTCATAGGGGATGGAGAGCTATACCAAAAACAAAATGTTTTGCTGAAGCAATCATTCCAATCAATCCAAAAGTTTTGCCTGAAAAAACGAATGAAAGTCTGATTACACCAAAGAAAAATAAAAAAAATAAAAAAGTTAAGAAAATAATACGTAGAAAGCATAAAAAGGAAAAAGTTGTAAAATCTGAAAGTAACTCTTTGAATACGGACAATGTTTCATGTGATGAAATTAATAAAAAAGAAGATAGTGAAAATAATAATGATAAAATATTGTCACAGGAAAATGCGTTGCAAAATTCAAATCAAAGTTCCTCTAACAATTCAGTTGAAATTGTTTGTCACGAGGCAAATATAATCAACAATAAAAAACCGCTTTTCAAATCCAATTCTTGTGATGAATTAAAATCGTTCTTTTCGGAGGAAAAGGCAATACTACTACCACGGTCGCCATCACTTGACTTTTGTTTTACAAGAGATTACGAGGATCTTATTTACCCAGTGAATGAGACCGAAGAAAAAGAAGAATCACCTACTTCTGTCTCTTTAAACTCAACCGATGCTGTGGCTGCCGAAGAAGACGAATCAGAAAAAATAGAAAAGTCTGCTCAAAATTGTCCACAAAGTGCAATTGAAATTCAATCAAAAGAAGAAGAAAGTGTTGACTTCGAAGAAAATTCAACTTCTTTATTACCCAATGTGACTGATCTTGTACCTGACTGCAACGATGCTGATTGCGATGATTTAGAACCGTTATTAAAAGTAATTCCTGATTTAGAACTAGTAGAAGAAAGTGAAATGGAAGAAATGGAAGGAAACGAGTGGTCCACACCAACGGACCTTACCCTACCGAAAATTTCCGATGGAAATTTGCCATCTTGCACAAAATTATCAAACTTTTCTCTAAACATATCTCCGACTGTTTCCGTTACATCATCCGTTCGATCCCCGGAACCCTTGACGGCACCATTACCAGAGGTGACAATCACTCCTATACCAAAACCAGCTCATTCCCAAAAGTATCAAAATACTTACCTCGAAAACCTTCTTTCGTCGGTACAGAGTATAAAACACGAAGCTGGGGATGCGATGCCCAACGGTCAGAAATCGAAATCATTAAAGCATTCTTATGTAAGTGAATTGAACAGTGAATCCAAAAATAAAAAGTTAAAATCCGAAGACATTACTTTGAAAAATTTATTATCTAAACATTGCACTGAAAAGTTGAAAAATTCAACGGATTTTAAATCTTGCCTAACTAATTTTAAAGATTTTTGCGAAGAAAACTTTTCTAAATCGAGTTTTCAAGACGTTTTGGCTCCTACCAATAAGTCTGATCCTATTTCTCAACTGAAAGAAGTATTGTCTAATCCTTTGCTAGCCGTACCTGATCCATTGCTTGTACCAAGAGCAAGGCTACCGGCTCTCGTCGCCAGTCCCGCCAGTGAAATTCCTCGCCTTTTAACAATGCATACGGAAAAAACTTTGGAAGAAAAAGTTTGCTCTCACGTGACTGATTCTGATGTTTTGGCAGTGTCTTTGTCAAACCTTCGTTCATTACTTTCTAGCAGTCCGGAAAAAATGGCATCTAGCAAATATCAAAAATCTTTAGAGTCTTTCATTGAATGGCAAAAATATCATGCGGAGATCTTGGAATCTCAGTTGAATTCTAAAACTCAATCCGAAGGTCTTGCTAATAATATGTCTGATTTGGCTGCGGCTACTGCTTTGGGACAGATGTTGTGGCTTCCTTACATCAATCAATCTGAAGTGGATAATCAACAGGAATTCATGGCATTTTTGAACTTGCTACTTAGTAGCAATTATCAAAACAATAATAAACTCACGGTACCACCCCAAATAAACATAAGTCAAGTTCCTCAACCTTCACCGTTTTTAACTCCGACTTCACCGATGGATATAGAATCCCATTTAAAAACATTAGCCATGTGGCAAGAAGTCATTGCGTCTCATCAGAATTCTGCAACTTCTCAAAATTGTCCGAACGTACCCTCACCTTTTTCACAAGACATGTATAGAAGTGAGCGTAATTTAAATCACCAAATCAAATCGCAATTTTCCCAATCGAAAGGATCGTGTTCCCTATCGGGATCTTTTGGAGGAGAAACGAGTCATTCTTCTTTCGATGCCATCGAAAATGATTATTCTTCTGCCAGGCAACCATCATCGAACTCCTTACAAAAATGCATTGAGGAGCATCAAAAACGCTTGGAATCTCAGCACAACAGCTTCAGACAAGAATCACAGCCCGTGCTTAAGAAAACACATAAAAACCACGGAAATCGGACGAGCGAGAGCGTACAACAGCATCATAAGAAAAATTCATCACCCACGATCAGTGTGAAACCCTTAGCGAATTTAATTGAAAAAAACAATTATTATCAATTGGATAATTCTAATTGGGATTCGTTGGCGGAAAATTGCGAGCTGACAGACCAAGTTGCATTGCGACTCCAGCAATTCAACACTCAGATACGTAAGAAAAAAGTCAAAGAGGAAAAGGGTAACGATTGGTCGATGCAAGACAAAAAATCCAAACGGGAAAAATTAAACGTTTCAACGGAAACGCCGAAATTAAAAGTGAAAAATCTCGTGGATCCCAACATGTCTCCGCCAAAATTATTGAAACCCATCGATCCGGATAGTTTACCAATATTAATGAAAGAAGAAGAAGAACCGCCGCAAGAAGATGGACAAGGTCAATTGTGGCACCCTCTATTTGGCAGGTAAGTTCAATTACTTTATTTTGACAATTAACAATTTTTTTTTCCATATTTAAATTGGAAGAAAAAAAATTTTCCCACAAGTTATTTTATTTGACTGGGAAATTTAAATTATTGCACATTTCATTACATAATTAATGTCCTTATTATTTATTAATAATAAATGTGTTACAGATTATTAATTAAATTATTTTATTTTACAGCTTTAAAATAGGATTTGGTTTCTCTCTCTCTCTCTCTCTCTCTCTCTCTCTCTAATACTATTTGTAATTTTTCAAAAAGGAAATTAAATTTTACCAGGTTTTTTTTGTTCTCATTACGTTCGCGATAATGTCAACGTAGTTTAAATATAAATATAAACCACAAAAAAAAAAAAAAAATTGATAAACGCATAAAATGTTACTTTAAAGGTCGTAAAGTTATAAATTTTTTTTTATTTATTTATATATTTTATGGTAATTGTACGTCACAAATTATATTATAAACGAAAAAAATCAATAATATATATAAATATAGATATACTCTACAAAATTGAAATTGTTTTTTATACGAAGTGAGCTTTAAATAATTTTTCAAAACCCTTTAAACGCCATATTGTTTTAAAAAAAATTTATATTTACATTAATGTGTGTTCGATAAAATTGTTTTTTTAGCAGAAAATATTTATTTTTAAATTAAATGGTGGACGATGATTGGGATTAAGGCTTTCCCTTCACACGGATTTTCGCTTCGTCATTATATTTAATATTTTTGCAATGCATGCCCCCTCCTCGATTTCAAATTATTTTTTTTCTTTTTTTATTTACCGTTATTATAGTTAATGTTAATAATTTATAGTAATGTTATTAAAGTAAATGAGCGTGACGTATTTTTTTTTATTTTTTTAATTGATTTTATTTAAAAATTTCAGCAATCAAGTTAAAGGTCGATCATACAACAGTCCCTGGCGATGGACAACTGTGACCGTTAACGGAGAATAACATTAGGCTAAAATTGGGTCTCCCTGCGCAGAACAAGGAATCGTTATTGTGGTAAAAAAAAATTAAAATTTTCTCTCTCTCTCTCTGTCTCCATTTTTTTTTTTACAAAGTGCAATCTTGAACTGAACTGAATATATTTTTATTTTTTTTTGTCAGGGTTAAAAAGGCTGAATAAGCAATAATTTCAGTTGTTTTCCTTGCTTACATATTTAAATAATTTGCAAAGAAAAAATTTATTAATAAATAAATAAATAAATTAGGTATCGTGTATAGTGGGTTAATTTGTTTTCTCTTTCTCTCTGTCTCTCTCTCTCTCTCTCTCGAAAAGAAAATAATTAATATATTGTTATTTATTTTTATTTTTTTTCATTTTTTTAAAATTGATTTTTTTGTTAATTTACACACACACGTATTATTATTATTATTATTATGTTGTGTTAAATTTATCGATTTCTCTTATTCTTTAAAATTATGTTATTAATTTTTTTTTTTTTTTTCGTACGAATGAGTTAACTACTTCCGGGAAAGCGTTTTTTTTTTTTTTCCGTTTCAGTCGAAAATTAAATTTTTTCATTACCTGAAATTTTCTCACCTGATTTATAAGTAAAATAAATTTTAATTATGTCTGTGAAATTTAAAAGGGGGAGGGAGGGAGGGAGGGAGAGGGTGGTGAAAATGTAAAAATCAAAGGAATCACATAAATAAATAAGAATTTGTTAAATGACAAACGTAAGAAAATTTTACAGGATGGAAAATTTTTTTTTTTTTTTTCCACTTTTAAATTTTGTTCAGAATATTTAGGACTCCCAAAAATTTTCTTTTTTTGGTTACGATCCATTAAATATTTTAATTAAATTTATGTAATTCTATCACATGATTATGACATTTCGGTTTTTTTTTTTTTTTATAAAAGCTCAATAAAGAAAAAAATAAATAAATTTATTTATTTAAATTATTATATTAAAAAAAAGTCGTAGGGAATTTTATAAATTATGAAAACATATATACATATAATAAAAAATAAATTTTATTTATTATTATTATTATTATTTATAAATTATTTTCTGACAGTTGTTAATAATTTTCAAAAAAAAATTTTTTTTTTTTTATTCGTTGAAAATGATGATGATGACGTTGCATTCTAAATCATCGACTTTAACCGCCATGTTCAAGGTTGTGTGTGTGTAAAAAAAAAAAAAAAATTTCTTTTAATTAAAATGATTAAAATTTTGTTAAAAAAAAAAAAAAAGGTATCAAGGTTTTATTTTTATTTATCATTGGAAACGGTGACATTAATTTTATTTTTTAAAAAAAATTCTGTTTCCGCCACTGTTTTAGTGAAAATAATAATAATAAAAGTAATATTAGGTCATTCATATGATCGATTTAAAGCAATTTAATTTGATTGATTTTACGTTTCGTTTTTGTACAGACAATTACTATTATTATTATTATTATTATTGCTGCTACTTTGTTGTATATTTTTAACGGTCACTGTAATAATAATAATAATAATAATAATAATAATAATAATTAGGCATTATTAAAAAATTACAGTAAAGATTGCACTTGATTTTTTTTTTTCAATTAATTAATTAATTATGTATTTATTAAATTTAGCTTTAAGAATTTTCATTCTTTGTTTTATTATTATTATTATTATTATTATTATTATTTTAAGTTACGTTTATGCAAGACGATTAAGGCGTGCAAAAATAATAATAATAATGCTGGGTTTTTTTTTGTATTTAAAATTTCCAGGCTGGACCTAAAGTGCCATAAAATTTTTAATCGTATAAACCGGTGACTGACTGACTGACTGAGTTTTCACGAAGGGGAGGGGAGGGGGGGGAGCAAAATTTGCGCAAAAAAAAGTTTTTGTTTTGCCATTCATTTAATGAAATGTTTTTTTTTTGGGGGGGGGGGATTTTTTTTAGTTTACACGATTACATTTTAGGTTTTTTTTTATTATACCTGGGCATTATTTGGTTAAAATTATTTTTTGTTTTTAATTAACTTTTTTTATTAAGTTTTTCCTATTTTTTGTTTTTATTTTATTGTCTCTCTTTCTTGTTCTCTCTCTCTCTCTGTCTTTCTATTTGAATTTTTTTTTTTTTTTTGTGGAGAATGAAAATTTAAAAAGGGTTACGTAAACGTTTGAATGACTATCTTTTTTAATAATAATAATTATTATTATTATCTTATTGTTTTATAACAGGTTAATAATTTTGTGATTTTTTTTTTTTTGTATGTAAAAAATTGAAAATGGATAATGATGATGTGTATAAATTTAAAAAATATTCCATAAGGTTGTATTTTTTTTATCAAAAATGAATAAATATGTATTTAAATAATAATAATAATAATATGGTTAGTTAATGATGAATATGATTTAAATAAAAAGGTGGATAGATAGATGAATATGGGTGTAACCTAAAAATAAAAAGTTTTATGGAATGCTGCGGGTATTCAAATTTTTTTTTTTTTTTTTTGTTAACAATGACAGACTCGTCTTTTTTCCTTTTAAATATTATTATTATTATTATTATTATTACGCCGATTTCTTTGAGGGAAAAAAAAAAACAAAATATTAATTAACCTTTTGCTGACAAAAAAAAAAAAAAATTGTAAATGTACATTTGTTAATATTTTATTTCGACAATAATTCCTTTAATATCAGAAAAGGGATAAAATTATTATTATTATTATTATTTAAATAAAATTCTTATTAAATAAATCACTATTAAATATTTATACGTTATTATTCGACTGAAATTGTTTTATTATTATTATTATTATTTCTATTTTTTTTTTTTTCTTGTAATTTATCTTAATTATAGTTTGTAAAAAAAAAAAAAAAAATGGGCGATTTCGCCTGATGATAATTAAACTATTGTAAATAATATTATTATTATTAATATTAACATAGAAAATTATTTGAATATATATAAATATATAAATATGAAATAATTATATGATAAAATTTAATCATTCGATTTGTATATTATTATTATTATTATTAGATTGTATTTATTAATAAGTTTTCAAACTTAAATTGTAAAAAAAATTTATGGAAAAAAGAAAAAAAGAAAAAGAAGGAAAATGTTGAAGGAAAAATGGAAAATTTAATTGTACTATTATTAAAGTAGTTTGTATTATTGTAATTTTCTGTTTTTCTGTTTCTGTTTTTTTTTTTTTTTTTTTTTTTTTTTAAATACCAAAGAATGGGAAGTACATTGTTTTATTGTATTATTAATTATGTATGGTTATTTAATTAATCTAATTAGAAAAAAAAAAAAAATAAATAAATAAAATTCAAGGATCATATGTGTTATTTAGCTCTCCGGTTATTTAGTTTATGATGGCAGAGAATTTTTTTTTATTGGCACAGCCATTTCTTTATTTATTTATTATTATTATTATTTTTTTTTACTTATACAAAATGTATAATATATATACGATTATAAAGATAATTATTATGTATTATTATTATTATTAATAAATATTATGTGAATAATATTAAAAGAAAGGAAAAAAGAAACTGATAACATAAATAAAATTTTGATTTATTTTGTAAATGTGCAATTTGAAATTGTATTATTGAAAACAAAATTTAAATAATAATTTATTTATTTATTATTATTAATAATTTTCTTTCTCATATTGTTAATTAATTTAATTTTTGCATTTTTTTTTCGTTTTGTTTTTGCCCGATTAATGGCAATTAAAATTAATTTGATAATAATAATAGAAGAAGAAGGAAGTTATTATTTAATTAATTTTTTTTTTTTTTGTTAATGATTAGAACAGAAAATTGTCAATCATTATTATTATTATTATTAAAAAGAAAAAGAAGAAATTTTTTTTTTTTTTTTTTTAATTTTGTGCAATTTAAATAATAATAATAGTAAAAACTTGAGTACTTGCCGATTACAAAATTTTACTGTTAAAGTTTATATTATACGATTGATTGATTGATTGATTGCTTTTTTTTTTATTATTTTAAAAAAATATACTTTTTAAAATTTAGCATTTAAATTTTTTTTTTGGTTTTTAATATATTTACAGGTCCTTAAACTTAATAATAATGATAATTTTCTGATTAAATGTATGTATTTTTAATTTTAAAAGTTTTTATTTATTTTTTGGATATGTGTGTGTGTGTATTGCTTGAGTACAGATTTTTGTAAAGAGATTTTTTTTTCTTTAATTTTTAGAATACTAACGAAAATAATTGTTAAAAAAAAAAAGAAAAATCTCAAACTAAAATAACGATAATATCAACTTGGATTATTCCCCTAAAAACTTGTAGGGGCGTGACGGTTTCTTAATTTTTCCAAAGAACCCCCAGCTGAGTTATAGCTATTTTCATTTAAAAGACTTCTATATATTACTCTGTACAATTTTTTTCTCTATATTTTCTTTTCTCTTTGTTATGACCTCAATGTTTTTACGTTTAGTAATATAATTTTATAATAGACACCCCCTCCTGATTTATTATGATTAAATGGCAAACTTTGAGTGTCTAACTTGGAATTTTTTTTTTTTTTTTTTACATTCTTTTCAATGTATTTTTAAAATTAATTATCTTATTTTATGTAATGTGCTTTTAAATTCCAAAAAATCTTATTTCAAAGGTTTTTTTTTCTTGTTAAATAAAATCAGGTAACAAAATTATTATTTTTTTATTTTACTACGGAATACTAAAATTTTTCTTAACTGACGTGAAATGCTGTGACGTAAGCTAAAGGACATCCGCTAGATGGCAATGACTTTCGTCGTGTTCATATAAAAATCCCACAGCGCCATCTTTTGTCAAAATACTGTAAAACTGCATATTACTTAAATATTTACATAAATTTTGTTATTTCCAAAAAAAATTCATAACGAAAGTTTGTAAAAATTTATTTTTTGATAAAATTTACAAGCTTGTGATTGATAATTATGAAACCGCTTAAAATACAACAAATAAAAATTGAATATTTTATTTATAACATAGATGTCTCTGTGAAAAGTAAAAGCAGTACGAAGTGAAAGACGTAT
Organism: Pediculus humanus corporis; assembly: GCF_000006295.1. NCBI lineage: Eukaryota > Metazoa > Arthropoda > Insecta > Psocodea > Pediculidae > Pediculus > Pediculus humanus. The sequence goes on from NW_002987366.1 coordinate 21,304, forward strand.
ATCAGCTGTGATTGGTTAATTACATTAATGACGTCAAATCATTTTAACCAGTTTTTAGCAAAGTAAAGATTTAGTCTTGTTTCTTAAATAATATTATTAAAAAGTAAAGTACACGCATACAATATTTTTAAAAAGATTATTTATTTTGTGTAAGTATTTAAATTACAATTTCTTAATGTCAAATAACTATATCATTATCTTTCACATGTAAGGTTATGTAGTATGACATATCATTTCACATTATTATTATTATTATTATTTTTAAATTATGATTTGTGCTTTGAAAAAATAAATTTTTAAGAATTAAGAACAATTTTAATATTATCTGGATAATTTTTTAAACCACGTGCCTTTTTATTATAGTTGCTGACTTGATTAATATTATTTTTAATAAAACAAAATATCATAGAAGGCAGTGGATAAAAGTAAACTGATTTAATATTTTCCCCGTTACAAAGAACATTTTTTAATAAATATTCACGATTTCGTTTTCTTGTAAAAGAAAAAAAAAATGAATTGTATGCAAAATATAACAAACAATTTTAACAATCTGTTAAATAATTTAATAGCAATTAATTTACAACGTAGGATTCTTTTTTTTTTTTTTTAAATAAGACTGAAATTTAATCTAATCTAGAAAAAAAAAAAAAAAAAAACTTTCAAACAAATCAAATTTTTAATCGTTTTTACGCAGTATAAAAATTTTTTATTTTAATTTTCAGGACAAAAAATAATATCAATTAAAACTTAAAACTTTAAAAAAAAAATTATTTAATAAAGCAAAGAACCGAAAATACAAAAATATTTGCATAATATTTAAAAATTTATGAGATTTTGCTATCATTTAAATAATTTATGAAAAATTATTTATCATTTCCCCCGTTTGTCGATTTTTTTTTTTTTTTTTTTTTTTTAAATTCTTGATTTTCGTTAATTTAAACTTACTCATATTTATTTTATAAAATATTTAATGTAAAAACAAAATTTTTTAGATGTGAATAAAATTCTCGAATGTATATTTTGCCTTGAAACACGTAAATATATATACATAAAAAATGTCAGTTAAAAATAGATAAATTCAAATGTTATTAGTAATACTAAAAATTATTATTATATTTTAAATTATTTAAAATTTGACTTTATTGAAATTGTTCAAAAATATTATTATTTCCTCATAAAACTAATTTTTTTTGAACATGATCGAAATTTTAAAGTTTGTTAACAATAAAAAAAAAAAAAAAAATGTTTGCATATATTGAATATTATTAATTTTTATGAGAGTGTGATTTCTTTTTTTTTTTTTTTTTTTTTTTGTAATTTAAATGTGGGAATGAATAAAAAATTATTATTATTATTGTTATTAAATCGATGAATAATACACCTTTAATATTTTGTCTTATATTTTATATTTTTTGTAATGATGATTTCTTTATTTTTGTAATTTCATTTAAATTTTATTGTTTTAGGTTTGAACGAATTCAAAAAATTTGATCAAGTGAAAAATTTATGTTACAAATTGAAATGTCAATTAAGATTTCAGAAAAACAAATCAGAAGTTAAAAAGAAAAACAAAATTACAAAGTTTTAAACATTGTTAGGTAAGTGTCCTTTGAACTCGAGTTATTTTTAAAATATGATTTTAATTTTTTTATGTTCTCATTATTATTATTATTATTATTTTTTTCAGAAGTAAAAGAATTGTAAATTTTTAAATGATGTTCACTTCTAATTCGATTAAATATTTCTCAAGGCAAATCGGAAAATTTTATTTTAATAAAACAATGTTTAGTATTTCTATACATGAAAATCAATGGAAGACGATTAAATTTGATCTACAGCGAATCAAGAGGATTGAACCTGTAATATCAAAGGTGGTATTCACACAAAAATAACTATAAATTGTTTGAATGAGTAAAATAAAATTTTACAATTTATTATTAAATCAGTGTGTTATTAAGGTGTGTGAATGAGTTGAATTATTTAATAAACTATTCGATAAAATATTGAAATTGATGTGTATAGATTTTAAATATAATTAACTCATACTCGTTACAAGTGTGTAATGTAAATATTTTTGGATTGTTTTTTAACAAAAAAGTAATGTTTTGATATTATTATTATTATTATTTTCAGAGTTATTTTAGAAAATAATTTATTAAATATTAATCATGATAGACAATGAATTAAAATACGCAACTTGCATTTGACTACCAAATTCAGAATTGAGAAAATTTCATTGTTTAAATAAATAATATTTCACTCGGTAAGTATTTATTATTATTATTATTATTATTTTTAAATTTATTTAATATTATATTTTATAAGTAATTATTATTATTATAAGTTTTTTTTTTTTAAAAACTTGATATCCTAACAGATTTAAACGAAACTTCATGTACTGAAGATTCGAAGCAAAAAAATTTTTTATTAATATTTTAAAAAAGAATTTTATGTGTAATTATTATGCATTTAAAGATTGCAGAGAAATATTATTAAAATTATATGTATAAATATTGTGCGCTGGAATATTTTATGTACATAAACAAACCACATTATAATTTGAAATTTTAAATTCTGCACTTTTTGTCTGCGTATTTAATATTTTAAAAATTTAATTTTAATTTTTTAGTGTTTAGGTAATTTGACAGAAGATCAAATTTTTGTTTGTTTTTTTTTTTTTAATGAATTAATTTCTTGTTAAACTATAATTTGTCATTTTATTATTATTTATTATATATTTATTATTATTTTAAGATGATTTGAAATTATTTTTATATTCGAAACAATTCAGATTTTTTTTTCTCTTGCTCAAAGTATTATTATTTTGATTTAATGTAAATCAATTTGAATTTTTAAAATTTGCTCATAATTTATAATTAAAAAATGTCGTTAAAATACATTTTTTGTGTTTCATTTATTTTTTTTTTTTTTTTCAGAGTCCAGTCGTATGAAAATGATAATTGTGAATTAATAAACCATGCAAACGAAAAAAGATAAAAATAATGGAAAAATGAAAAAGAAAAGAAATTTGAAAAAAAAAAAAAAAAACGTTAAAAAATCGAAGACGGCCATTGAAAAAAAAATGCCCGATGGAAAAAAAAATGAGAAAAAAATAAAAAAGGAAAAAAAAAGCCAAGAATTAATTTTGCTTATTAAGACAGCGATCGGAATTAAGAGAAAAAGCATAAAGTGGTAAGTTAAATAAATAAATAATAATAATAATAATAAATGTTTGAGTTTGAGTTTTGTTTTTTGTTTTTTTTCGACTTGCAAGTTTTTTTTTTTTTTTTTATTTTTTACGTCATAAAAATATTTTTTTAAAAATATATATATGTGTGTGAAAAAAAAAATTAATAAACGGAAAAAAAAAAAAAAAAAAAAGTTATAGACTAGTATAGCTAAAAAAGAAGAAGACAAGAGGCCCTGACCCACTTATGCTTGTTTGTCACACACACACACATATATATATATATATATATATATTCTTCTTTTTCACCTTTTTTTTAATATCTTTTTTTTTAATTTTGTATTTTTCTTTTATATTTGCATTTGTTAAATTAAAATTTTTTTGTCTAACATCCTCTTGCATTATTGCCAACATTATTTTGCGTTATTGTATGGTCCACCACACTTATGCCTATTGTATTGTAACCATTCATAAGATTGAAAAGGAAAGGAAAACTTATCGTTTTTGATACTGTCATTGTGTATTTGAAATCATTAGAAAAAAAATTAATTATATGTGAGGGAAAATGGGGGGCAGGCAGGGTGGAGAGAGAGGGGGGGGAATATTAAAGAGGATTGCACAACACATGCGAGTGAAAAAATATATTTAGGTATATAATAATTAGGTACAACAGTTCGGTCGTCGTTGTTTGTTATTATTATTCACTTCTAAGATTTTTTCGCATGGTTTTATTAGAATGAACTTTTTTTTTTATCAGCTGCAGTTCAAATAAAAGCAGGGCTTTACGTGTGTGTGCGAACGCGACCTTGTAATCGATAGTAAACGTGATGAATAGTTAGGCCTTGAGACGAAAGGCGCAGGCGCACATGACAATTATCATTTTGGAGTCTGATTCGTTCTTTAAATGACCTCTAAAAAAAAAAAAAAAAAAAAAACCAACTTTTCGAATGCAATTTAAAAGTCACTGATGAAAGCCAAAAAACAAAAAGTTTTTTTGTTTTTGTTTTTTTTTTACTCTATGGAGAATTTTTGAAAAGTAATTAATGAAATTAAAAAAAAAAAAAAAGAAACTTGTAATCATCCCTTAAGTTTCGTTTTTATTAATTTTGCAAATAAGGGAATTTTTTTTTTGAAAATGGCGGTTTATAATATCTGTAATTTATAAAGATAATAATTATAATAACGATTCGTCGAAATTAGTTTTGATTTTTTTTTGGATTGTGAGTATGTGGGGAAAAAAAATAAATTTATTAAAATATTTTTTTGGCCGTTAAAAGGTATTTTTTTAAATTTATTTTACGTTCTATCGATCGATCGATTATTCAAAAACGATTTAGTTCTTATTAAGGAATACGTTTTGCAAACGAATTTGCGTTCATTTTGTAATTTTTAACGAACGATTTTTTTTTTATGAAAAGGACGCGGTTTATCAAAAAAATAAAAATTCGTTGCTTATTATTGAAAATCCAAATTTCTCTGCTGTTAATTAGAGAGAGAGAGAGAGAGAGAGAGAGAGAGAGAGATGGGGAGAGAGGGAGGAGGGAGGAAGGAGAGGAGAGAAACAAATTAAAAGTAGGTAAAATTTTTAGCGTTAAAAAAAAAAAAAAGGCTCATAAACACAAAACGAAGTTTCGAAACTTGTAAATTTAAAAAAAAAAAAAGAGAGAGAGAGAGAAGAGAAGAAGAAAAAAAAAGAACATAGAGTAAAATGGAAGCGGAGTGTGACGTCATTTTGTTCTCATAATACCAGCGTATTGAATGGCTAGAAGAAAGGAAGGACGAAGTAGTGACGCGGGGAGTACGAGGGGAGGAGAGGGAGATGGGGGAATGCGAAGGAGAGAAGAGAATCGGGTTCAGTCGCGTTCGACGGGGCTTGAGACGTGTGTTGCTTTTGATTCGGCGGGGCGTCGGCCGAATGTGCGAGCGTTCATGTGTCGCGGGGTGCGCTTATTTGATTTCTTATAGGGTGAACAAACCCCAAAAAGTAGAGAAGAGAGAGGATGAGGGGAAGTTGAATTTTGTACGGCGCCCCCTTTCGACGACTTGAACTGTTTCGGTGGTGGTGGTGGTGTCAGTGGTGCTTTTTTTTTTTAATATTCTTGTGCGTGTGCGTTTTCTTTTTTTTTTTTTTTTTCTCCTTTTTATATAAATATATACACACACACACACACACGGGCGCGCGTATATGTGCACATAAGAAATTTAATATTTTTTTTTTGCTGTGTTCTCCTGTAGTTTGTTATTGGGTATACGTATATATATGTGTGTGCGTGTGCGTTTTTCAGTGTTTTCGTGCCAATAATTATTAATATTAAGGTAAAACCTGAATTTTTTTTTTTTTTTTCTTTTCCCGATTGTTACCATCATTATTATTATTATTATTATTATTATCATAGGTTTTTTTGTTTGTTTCTTGCGAAGTGTTAAAGGCTTTTGTTTAAAAAAAAAAAATGTTTAATAACAAGAAGAGAAGGGGAAAAAGAAATTTGTTTAAAAAATCTCAAGTGACGGAATCGCGTTTCAAGGCTGTCCTTGTGAATGCTTATGTATGCGTGTATGCTACCTGTACACTGTTGTTGTTGTTGTTGTTCATTATGTAATTCCTAATATATATTTATATATTGTGTGTGATGATGGCAAAGTTTAATTTTTACAAACTTCATAGCATAGCCAGCCATGCTCCCCTTTTTACATTAACCCATGAATGTTTTCAGTGCCGTATCAAAGAACCGGTTATCATTTTTTCCTTTTCTATCGATCGATATATATTATTGGTTAAACTCACTCGCACGTATTTTATTTTCCCTTTTCGCCTTTTTACGCGTAATTATAATTTTTCTTCCTGTCGTTTTTTTTTTAATTAACTCTTCTTCTTCTCCCCCTCCTCCACCCCCTTCCCCCCCCGATCTCATCCATTTTGGCTAAAAAAAAAAAAAGCAAATTTTTTTTTTTTTTATTGTGCAAAAAAGCGAAATTTCGCGCTAACGTAAACATCCTTGATTTTTTTTTTTTTTTTTTACCGTTGGTAGTGGTTTAATGCAATAAAGCGCAAAAAAATGTCTTCTTTCTTTCTTTTTTCTTCTGCTGCCTTTTCTCTCTCTCTCTCTCTCTCTTTATGTCTTTCTCTCTTGTCTAAAATATTCCAACGTCCAAATAATTTCGACACATGTAGGATATTGAAAACAATTCGAAAATTTAAGTTAAAAAAAAAAAATTATTTTAGTTCGAGAAGTTTCCTCGCGTGATAAAACAGGGCATTTAAATTTCTACAGAATATTCGCACGCACGCACGCACGCACACACACACGCACATTTCTTATTTGCGTTTAAATATATTCGCGCGTTTAAATTTTCTAATTAAAAAATTCGGGTGCCATATTTGAAAATGAAAAAAAAAAGGTTTCGCGATCAGGGGAAACTTTTCTCGATGAATGACGTCATCGTTTTTATTACAATCTGTCGTTTTTATCCATTTTTCCAGTTTGATTTTTTTTCTATTTCTCCAAAAATTGTGTGCGGTTTTTTCTCTGAATCACATGGTAGAATTGCCTTCACGTAATAATAATAATAATAATAATGCCTTTCACTTGTGTCTTTCACGTTCGTCAAGGGTGAATTTAAAAAAAATCTTTTCGTACTTTTCATTCTTTTTTTTTCCAACCCCACCGATTTTTCTTTTTTTTTTTCTCCATTTTGTCGAGTCTATCTATGATTCATTGCAAAAGAGTGAGGATTTTCATTGTTCATCATTTCATCCTGTTTTAATACGTTTTTATTATTATTATTATTATTCTCTCTCTCTCGTCTTTCTTTTATGCTGTTTTGCGATAAGTTTATTTCGCTCGTTTGATAAGTAAGGATTTAAGGTACCCCGGTTTTTTAACGGGGGGGGGGTTGAAAAATTATCAAGATGGCGATTTTATTTACTTTACGTTTATTTAAATGAAAAAAAAAAAAAAAAAACTGAACAATTATAACGAGGAGAAAAGTAGTTTTTTTTTTCTTTTTAAATTATTGTCAAGTGATTTTGTATATAATTAATATTGTCACTTTTTTTTTTTTTGCAATCGTTAACAATAAAAGAAGAACGAGTTAAAAGAAATTTTTTAAGTTACGACTTAAAATAAGTACCATTACAAATTGATGAATGCAAATGTCATTTACGCGGGAGCTAAATTATTATTATTATTATTATTTAAACTGTTGTTGATGAATGGGTCCCCGAACCATTTTCTATGATCGTTTTTTTTTTTTGAATAATAAATAAACGTTTGAAATCGATCGCGAAACGGTTTCCTATTCCGTCAGAATGAGTTACATGTAATGATACACATACTGTGAGTCAAAATGGCAAAGGTTTCTTTTTGACCCTTTTTGACCCTTTTTCACTTTTTTTTTCTTGTGTGTTTGAATTTCTCATGGTTTGCAACGTGTTTTCCATTTATCGTTACAATAAGGTTCGATTGATTTCTCTTTCCACTCCCCTCCCTTCCTCCCGTTTCCCCATTCATATATGATGCGTTTCTGAGAAAAATGGCATCATCGAATTCAAAATAATTTTTTTTTTTTTGTTTTTACTCATCCCCCCCTCTCTCTCTCTCTTACCTCTCTTGGAGTAATCTTCATGAGGCTGTTGTACAACTTTTTTTAATACTTTTTTCAAACTTTTACGGTTGAAACTTTTACTATTATTATTATTTCTTTCTGATGGTGCAGATTCGCAGGCAAAGAAAAGAACAAAAAATTTTAAAAACAAACGTTTGCAGATAATCAATTAAAATATTATTTAAATAAATAAATAATATCGTTTATAATTTATTATTATTATTATTATTATTACTTTTTTGGCGCGAACGAACCCTTATTTCTTTCCGATTTTCAAATTATCGGTCAGTCATTATGACATTTTGTATAATAATATTATTATTATTATTATTATTATTATTATTATTATTATTATTATTTAAAAAGAGTGTTAAAACGAATTTAAATTGTTTAAAAAAAAGAAAAGAACCTAATCGAAATCTTCCATTGAGTAGGCAGCCTTGAAAACTTGTTGCCTGAAATTAGCCAAGGTCCTAAACACTCTCAAAGAAAGAAAGAGAGAGAGAGATAGAGAGAGAGACCTCGTTCATCCCAATTGCGTAGGAAAACTACTCAGGTTGTGTGTCTGCAAACATCGACAATAGTATTTCGTTCAGGTTTCTGAAGAAAATGTCGAAAAAAATTTTTTTTTTTTTGAAATATTTGCATTCACCTTTTCATTATATATATGGTGAATCATATTATGATAACTCTTGACCAGATCATATTTAAAAAATGTTTTTCCTTTTTTGTTGTTGTTGTCTTCTGAACGTGGTGTAGTAGGTAGTGAGTAGTTTCGAGTTTAAAAAATTTTGGTCGAAATGATTACTTATTGATTATTCATTGATTATTCATTATAACCGGTCGGTAAAGGTAACAACAAGGGAAGAAGAATTGCATATGAAGGGACAAATGGTTGTTTTTTTTTATTTAAATTTTTTTTTTTTTTTTTTTTTTTTTAAACTTAGGATTTTATTTATTTTAATAAAAAACGTATAAATAAATAGAGAAGTATATGTATGTATAAATATATTTAAATAAAGAATGAAATACTACGGGACTTGAAAAAAAAAAAAAATAAGGGAAATTTTTTAGTTTTATTATGTAAAAAATGATAAAATGTCGGACGGCGAATAAACAAAACGCAAATAACAATTAATAATTAGAATGTTTAATACCCGCGGGATTAATACTCTTGGGTATGGAAATAGTGAATTATTAAATGTTATCCCCGGAATCGATAATCATACATGGAATAATAATAAAATTTGGAAAATTGTTTTCGATTGTTTGAAACGACCAGAAAATGAACGGAAAACATTTGGAAGAAAATTAAAAAATAAAATAAAAACAACAAAAAAAACGCGATTCGAAAAGGTTTTTTTAAAAAAATTAAAATTACTGGATTTATTATTATTATTATTATTAAAAAACTCGAAGGTGGTGTCGTCGTCCGTGGCTGTGGCTGTGGTTCGTAATAAAAAAAAATTAAATTTAATAATGAAGCAATTATCGAACGTTAATAATAAAAAAAAATTTAAACAAAAGAAAAAAAAGAAAAATAGTGGAGAAATGATGGGAGACGACACTGGGAAAAAAATGGAGTGTAACGGACAACCGTTGAAAAAAAAATGTAAAAAAAAAACATTTGGAAAAAAAACGTTTGCCACGGAACAAAGACCGTTAAAACAAGAAAAATTAAACGTTAACGAAAGGCCGATACGTAAAAAAAAGAAAACGAAAAAATATGAAAGTTACGAGAGAAGAAATGGTAAATCTCCGGAACCGGAAATACAGCACGAGACGAATCTGCTGTTGGCATTGGGTTTAACACCCATCAAAAAGGATGATGAAGGAAATGAGGAAAACAATGAGTAAGTCTCGACTTTTACTTTTTTCATTTTTTTTTTCATTTTTCTTTCCATTTTTTTCCATTTTTTCCATTTAATTAAAATAGTATTTTACAAAGTATTTAGTTTTGGTAATTAGTAATGTACTGAAAAAAAACCGTTTTTGCCTTAACTTTGAGGTAGAAAGGTGGGAAAGGGGGAAATTTATTTAATTTATAAAAACAATTGATTTCCCTAAGGTATTATTTCGTTTACGTCATCATTTTAAAAAAAAAAAACTCAATAGTGTACCACGCAGCGAAAAAATTTAACCTGTTTGTTAATGCATTTGTGAAAAATGTAACCGAAATCAAAAATCAAATTCGAAAATAATGCAAAGTTAAGTGACGAACGGTTTTTGTCGATTGTCGACAATATTTGACTCAAACTTGCGACATTTTTGTCTGTTTATATAGTAAAAATCGATGATAAGTTTTTATTTTTATTAAAGTTTGTATATCAAAGGTCTTTCCATTTTATGTACTTACGTATGTACGTATGTATTTATACGTAAAGAAAAGAAAGAAAGAGAGAGAGAGAGAATTATTATTATTATTATTATTATTTTTTCTTTATTGTGAAAAGCTGATTATCCAATTTGACAGGCTTGAAAGGGCCTAAAAAAAAAAAAAAAAAAAAAAAAAACTCGAGTCGAAGGCGAGAACGCTGTGGAAATGGCACGTTTCCATGTTTAGTCAAAGGTCGCCTTTTCCTCTGAGAAGTCTATCCTAGGGTTCGTTGACCCTTATCCGAAGTAGAAACAACGCTTGACAGGGGGGTCATTGCTCTTAAATGTAATAAAAAAAAAAAAAAAAAATCTGTGTGTGTGTGTGTTTAAAAAACATTTCGGGGACGAGCACGAAGTATACATATATATATTTTTTCTTATAAAGAATTATTTTCGATAATTTTTTTTTTTTTTGTCTTTTGCACCTACGACTCTCGGTTATCAAAGCGGTTTCAAAAAAAAAGAATCATCAACAATCAAGTTATTACTATTTAAGGGAATTCCCCCCCCACCCCATTTTGTTTAATTAATTGTTTGTAATTATTATTATTAATCGAGATTGGATTTATGAGTTGAGGAGAGGGATGAAATTTTATTTTTTTACCTGAACTGTGTGTGTGTGAAGGGAAGATGTTATATTTATTTTTTTTTTTGGTACCTCCTCCTTCGCCTCTCCCCTTCCTCCTTAGCCTTCCCTCCTACCCCCGGGAACGTCTAATAATAATAATAATAATATCATTTTCATTATCTTTTACGTATCTCGAATTGTTGTTTGTTATATCGTCTCTCGGTTTGATAAAATTAAATCCGTACGGTTTTGTTTGTACGAGTCTTTGTTTGTTTGTTTGTCTGTTTACAAACGTTCATTCAATTTCGAAAAAAAATGGGTTGTTAGCTTTTGTTTTTTTCGCCTTTAAAAAAAAAAAAAAAAAATTATATACACATATATAAATTTTGATTTCGTTTTGGAAATTGACGGGGTCCTGTCGAAATCGAAATGGGATTCATGACGTAGAATTTTTTTTTTCAGGGGGGGAAGGGAGGGGTAGAAGAAGAAAAAAATTTTTGTTTTCTTAGGGGGGCTCCAAACCGTTTTTTATGGTTTTCTCCTTGCGAAATTTTACCTTTATTTTATTTTTTTTTCTTAAGTTTGTACGTTATTATATCTACTATCGATTGATTTGATTCTCTTTTTCATAATCTGAATAATTTATTTATTCATACAGTCAATAACTTATTACTTTTTTTTTTTTTTTAATAATGAAATGAATAAGAGGATTTTTTCTTTTTTGTTTTTTTGGTTGTTGAATAGAATATATATATATCTAAATCTATAATTAATTATATATATTTATATATATATAATTGATCGAACAAAAACGTTATTTGCCAAAATTAAAAAAGAAAAAGAAAAAAAATTTATTATTTTTTTTTTTTAAATAAAATTTTGTGAATTTCTTTTCATCATCGAGTATTAATTTTCAGATTGGAAAGCAATTTTTTTTTTTTTTTTTTGAAAAGGGGGAGGGAGGGAGGGGAACGACGACGACGACGACGACGCAGGGGTGAAGAGCGTCGGTCGCAGGAACTAAACGATTGTGAAGAGAGAAAACGAAATTTTCGCTGTAGGTCTGTGAACTTCGTGCAACTCCTGGTGGAGAGAAGGTTCATAACCTCGTTGCGAGGAATCGCAGTGGGGAAGGCAAGAGAGCGAGAGAAGGGAGGGAAGGGAAGAATCGGTGATTAGTTCGATTAAATTCCGCCAGACGGCCAGTTCGACATCGGCTTTCTTCGTGTTAACGTTACGGATTACGAACGTTTCGTCGTCATAAGAAAAAGCTAAAAAAAAAAAAAAAAAAAAAAAAAAAAAAAAAATTGCAAATATGAATTCGATCGCGTCTTTTTTTTTTTTTTTTGCTATTTTAAATTTAATTAATTAATTGGATGATTTGGCCGGTTGATTTTATTTATTTAAATCGTAAGTTTTTGATTATTAATTAATTTGTGTGCGTATAATCATTTATTAATTTTATATTTCGTATTAAGCTTTTTCGCCGTATTGTAAATGTTTGCCAATGAATCAGAGAGAATTCTTAATCGGACGTAAGAAAACATTTTTTTCTTTTTTTTAACGTTTTTTTTTTTCAACGTTTTTTGCCAATTTTCAAATGTCATCATACTCTAATGCTTGCTTTTTTATTATTATTATTTAAAAAAATAATAAAAGAGAGAGAGAGAGAGAAATGCGGTAAAACGTATAAAATAAGATATACATAACCTCAAAGTTTGTTTTACGTTAATTAAAATTTGATTCTACCGTTAACGAATTTTCGAACGTTTTCGAATTTGAATTTAACGAGTGGGCGAGAGAGAGAGAGAGAGCGAGAAAAAAACGGGGCGGGGGGAAGGAGGGAGGGTTGTAATAATTAAAATGAGTTTTGTGTTTTTTCCGTTTAAAAGAAAAAAAAAAAAAAAAAAATGGAAACCTTTTCGTGTTTATATTTATTTATTTATTTAAAAAAATTAATTATTCGTTTCCCGTTGTAATTTTGCAATGTCGTCGTGAGTGACGTCATCATTCATTTATTTAATTATTTTAATACATGTAACGTACGTTTTGTTTACACAAAGATCGATTTAATATAAACCGGCTCATTATAAATTATGTTTTTAATTTAAATTTTTTTTGGAACAACCTTTGAGTTTTTTTTTGCCTATGCATTTAGGTATAAAAATGAGAAACGAAAAAAAAAGGAGAAAAAAAAAAAAAAAGAAAAAAGATGAACAGCTGCATCGTAAAGAGAACGTTCAACTCACAATTTTCGAATCGTTATATAAAAATCCTTCGACACTGACGAGTGGTGTGGGGTTCTTTTTTAGAGGGTTTTTTTTTTTTTTATTTCATTTTTTTCGAAGAAAAATGTTTTTTTTTTTTTTTTTTTTTTGTTTAAATCCATTTGATGCCATGATTAGTTTATATGAATGCCCACACGGAGATTTTTATTTAAAAAAAAAAAAAAAAAAAAATGGTGCGTTTGTCGCGATTCTTTTTCGCGCGCGCGTGTTTTGTCATTCATTTGAATCTGAATTGGAGGGAAAATAAAAAAAATTGATAAAAGATGTGGTGGTGGTGGTGGTGGTCGTGGTAGCAGAACGACAATGATCGTCGACCTTCCTTCCAAAGTGTTGTTTCGTTTCGTTCGAAATAGGCTTTCGGGTTAGGCCGTGAAACGTGAGAATAATAAACGAAAATTAGCTTAGTTTTTTTTTTTTTTTTTTTTTTTTTTTTTTCTAATAATCAATCGGCTTAGTTTAAGAAATCGTTAAAACAAATAATTGCGTGTGTGTGCGTGCGCGTGTGAGAACACAAAAAAGTAATAAGAAATAGATTCCGAAAAAAAGGTTTTGTTCGATAAACAATCGGGGTTTAGGAGATGTTGAGAGAGAAAAAAGGGAAAATTTTTCCGAAGGACGCCGAAAGGTCGTGAACTTTAGATTGTTTTATCGAAGTTTTAAAAAGAAGGACGAAGAACAAATAATAATAAGAAGAAGATGGAAAAAAAAATTATTTTGCGGTAGTCAAATGTAGTAGTAAAAAATTTGTTAAGAAGAAGAAGAAGAAAAGAGCGGTCAAGGTCACGTTAACGATTTCGCTGACATTACAAAAATTACCAAAGTCCTACCAAAACAATAAAGAAAGATAGAAAGAAGAAAAAATCATTGACAGGTAGTACCTGCCAATTGGAATGTATTCATTCGGGTCCGGTCCAAAAAAAAAATGTCGGCTTTATTTTATTTAAGAATGAAATGATGAGTGGGGGAGGAGAGGAAGAAGAAGAAGAAGAAGAAAATTTTTTTTTTTTTTTTTTTTTTTTTTTGGAGGAGTTAGCAAATTAATGGGAGGTTGTTGTTGTTTTGAATGTGACCAAAAAAAGGTTTTGTTATCCTTTTTCCATTACTCTTCTTGTTATTTTATTCTTGGTCTCTCTCTCTCTCTCTCTCTCTCTCTCTTGCAAAATAAGCCTGAAAAAAAAAAAAAAAGAAGCAAAACACGTGCGATGGTCGAAGAAAACGAAGTCATCCATTTATTATTATGGTCGTTATTTACATTATGAAAAGTCTCGTAACATTGCTACGAATTTTTTTTTTTTTTTCTTTCTTTCTTTCAAGTCCTCGGTTATGAGGACGTAAATTTTTTTTTTTTTTTTTTTTTTTAGTTGATTTTCAAACGTTTTTGTGTTTGTGACACACAATGTCATTCAATGTTTGTGAAAATAGAAAAAGAATTTTTTCTTACTTTTAAACAATTAAAAAAGTTTATGCCGTTTTGGTGTGGAGGTCATCGTTTATTTATTTATTTATTTGTTTGTATTGATAAATTTGTATGAAAAGAAAAAGAAAATTTAATAGTTTTTTATTAAACGATGCAAAACGATTACATGTGATTTTTTTTTTAAAGTTTGTTTACTTGGCGCAAAAATTATGTAATTGATTTATTGATTTGATTCGGCCTTATTATTATTATTATTATTATTATTATTATATCACACGAGTTAGAAATTTTTATTCATTTTTCGAACTAACATTCGGGTTTACGTTATTTAAAATCCTCTCTTTCTCTCTCTCTCTCTCTCTCTTTCTCTCTTTTTTATGTGATTCACTCTATCGAATCTTTGTGAGTCATTCATTTGAGTCATTTTTTTTTTTTTTTTTTTTTTATTTCTCTCCAAAAAAATGAACGTTTGAAGAAAGAAAAAAAAAAATTAGTTTTATCATCAATATAAATAAATATATTTTGCCTTATCTGTTGTATATTTGCAATTATTATAGGTAAAACGATAACAAAAAAAAAAAAATGTTAATTTTGCCAAAATTTTAAAAACGTATAAAAGGCGCCAGGCCCTAAAATCCCTTTCGAAAATTTAAAACTAAAAATTTTATATTTAATAATAATAATAATAAGTGAATGAACGAATGAATGAATGAATGAATGAATGAAAGCGTGAATTTGCTTTCGAAAAACTAACGATTAAAAAAAAAATTTTGAAAACTTCGCGTTCTAAACATTCTTTTTCTGAGTAGAGAGAGAGAGAGAGAGAGAGAGAGAGAAAGAGAAAAAAGGGCCCCGAAAAATTATGTAAACATAAAATCAACAAATACATTACATTTTTGTTTTTTTTTTTTTTTTTTTTATTGATAAATGCGATATGTGAATATTAATTTAATTAGAATACTAATTAAAATTTATTTATTTTTTTTCAACGTTCATGGCAAGTTTATTTATTTATTTATTTACTTACTTATTTTTTTTTAAATTTATTTTAACGAAAGAGGTTTTCGATTTACGTGAAAATGATTCGAATCGTTTTTGGCGCGTTTTTATTTTCATTGGTATTAGTCGTCGTCGTCATCGTCGTCATCGTCGTTGATATCTTTCTTGGTCGATGAATTATGATAACGTTTTTAAATGAGTGGGTTAGATTTATGTCATGTATGGAATTACGTACAAATATGGAAGGAAAAAAAAATGAAAAAATGATATCGAAACGTGTTTAATGTTTGTACACTAACAATATGTATATGTTGAATTTTTATCAATCAATTACTCGAGAAAAAAATGTTTTTTTAATATCGGCGGAAATTATTTTTAATAAAAAACTTTCGGTGGAAAAGAAAAACGATACAATATCTAAATGGAAAATTACAAGATTGGTTTTCAAGAAAAAAATATATATATATGCGTGTGTGCGTGAGTGCGTGTGCGTGAGTGCGTGTAGATATAAAGGATGTGGAAAAATTATCATTATTTAAGCTCTTGTAGTGATTATTGTAGGGCGAAAGGTGATTGTGATATTTCAAATTCTCACAAACGAAAAGAATTTTTTTTTTTTTTATTAATTTACATTTAGAAAAACGCGAGGGTGATTGATTGATTGATTGATTGAATGTACACTTTTAATACTTTGTCTTTGTAGTAGTAGTAGTAGTAGTAATAATAATAATAACGGAGTTGATATTTTGCAGAAGGGCAAAAAAAATATATTTAAAGTATTGCACTATAGCATCGTCGTCCGGCCTTGATTTTAATTGTACGGATTGACCTATATTTTTAAAAAAAAAAAAAAAAAAAAAAAAGCTGATATGAATAAGAAGTCTTGAGCCTAATGTTAAACCAACAGATGTTTGAAACTTTTTAAGTTTTTTGTTTTGTAATTTAATTTTTTTTTTTTTTTTTTTTCTTATGTTAATTTTAAGTTTGCTTTCTCACCTCGAAAAAATTCCAATTTTGTCGGCCGTATTTGCATTAAGGGATTCGAATAGCAAAAAAAAAAAAAAAGAGTTTGTTGACTTATTAATATAAATATTAGAAAAAAAAATTTTTTGTATTTTACTATAGTGCATCGTAAAATATTTAAATTTTCCTGTTTTTTGTTTCTTATCTATGGGCGTTAGATTATAAAGTTATTAGCTTTAAAGTTACTTTTTTTGCAATATACAAGGCTGTGTAAGGTTGTTGTAGTAGAAAAACAGTAGAAAAAAAATAATAATTTTCGTTTGTTTGTTTGTTTGTTTCAGTTTAAACAAAATGCATATCATGGAGGAAGGGAATGCTAAGGTTACGGCCGATGCAGCAGAATTACCAAAAACTCAACCTGATTTACCGAAAAAGGCAAATACTGTTGTAAAAACTTTGCAAACTCTTTCTGCAAATCCCGTCGAAGAACCGAAAACTCCTACAACGCCTCCATTAGCTAAAATTAACGGAGTTTCTGAAGATGATGAGGAAATGACGACGACGACGACGACAGCGGCGACGACTACGACGACGACAGAAAAAGAAAATGAAAATGAAAATAAAGAGTCGTCAGAAAAATTAGATCTCGATAAAAAACCTGATGGTGGGTGATATTTTTATGACAAAAGGTCATAAAATCTAAAATAATAATAATAATAAATATTGATGTTACAGAACCAGAAATTCATATATCGTCTACCACGACGTTAACTACTGTTCAAGTTAAAAAGGAACCTGATGGAAAAGTAGATTCTTTGGATGCTGACGAGAAGGAGAAGGAGAAAGAAAAATGTTCAGAGGTTCATGATCTCACAGTTACTTGCACGCCAAGTTTTGAAAACGTTTCAAAAACATCACAAAATGAAAAGCATTACTCAAACAATAAAATTATTAGTATTTCAGTAGAACAGTGCCAAACTAATAATGTAGGTTCAGTGAATTGTGTGTCAGAAGAAAGCAGTGTAGACAAATTAAAAAAGCCTAAACCGATAACAAACAGAAAGAGGAGTAATAAAAGCACGGATAGCGAGGAAAGTTATAAATATAATTTTAAACGTACAAAATTCCCAGAAATCGACCATGAAGACCGCGAAAGAACAGTTAGCGATTACGTGGAAAAAGCGAGTGGATCCAGCCTGGAAGAATTACAAATGAATACGGAAAAACTTCAGCAAGAAATACACAGTTTAAGTGCTTTAGCGAGAGCAAAAGAACTAGAATGGAATGATATTATACGATTGAAAAAGGTGAAAGAAGAGATTTATTTGAGATTAGTTAGAAGAAAACAGGTAATGCTTCTGTCGATGGGAGGACCCGGTCGCACGTCCGACCCCGCAAATTGGGAGTTTGCTTCGGATCATCGAATGGCAGAATTTGTGGGAAGCGATGAAGTTACTTTTAACCGAGTGGCTCCTTCTGTATCGCCTAAACCTCCTCCACGCCTCCCATCTAATTTAACCATAACCAAAAGCCAAAGTAGTCCAAGTCAAAATTTGCAAAGGTTCCTAATGCAACCCCAAGGTGCCTCCGATCATCCCAAGCCAAACACTTCACTTATGATGGTGCCTATCGTGTCCTCCACTCCTATTTCTATATCTTCCTCTTCATCTTATTTGCCGCGCTCTCACGTGGGAACGCCGCTAAAAATTCCCGTACCGGATCGTGATAAGTTAAAATCTGCTAATAATCGTAATGTTCCCGTACCAATTTTACCCAAGCCAAATCAAAATGTTAACCATGTTGTAAATAATCACAGTCCACCGATCGGTAGACAGGGACCTATCGTAGATGTTAAATCAATAATTGCAGACTATCGTCAGAATCATCCTGAGCAAGTGCCACGAAGGGGGCGACGTCCCAAAGGACAACCCTCGCAAAATTTTGCTGAAACAATGGTGTCTTCCGGGCGGGGAGTCCTTAGCATGTCCTCTCTGGCTTTAGGTTCGGGAGCTCAGGTTCGAACGATGAATTCCAATCCAGAGCTCGTACCGGGTTCGATGGGTCAAAATGCCCAAGATACATCTCGTCCTTCGAGTACGGATTCCAATCGGAGTGCATCAAACGCTCCGACCGAGATAGCATCAGCAAGCGGAGTCAGCTTCAAAGATGTCCTAGTCCAATTTGCAAAAATGTCACAACACCAACAGGGAGACAGGAGAAATTCAACACCTTCAAATAAATCTCAGGCTTTGTCAAAAGCGCCTCCCTATCCAGAAGTGACACTACATCCAGTATTACCCGCAGGCGCACAATCACCGCCCAATCCTTCATCGTCTCTATTGCATGGTATTCTAACGAAAAACAACGGAAACGTCGGCGCACGCGGAGAAAGTCAAGGAAATTCAAAGAGTACTAGTTTTTCGCCGACATTGGCTAGACTCCTCACGACTCCCGATAGATCTTCGCTGTCTACAACCATCACTACTGCTCTCAGAGGAAGTAGTACAAATACGACTGCGTCCAGATTGGCTTCCGGTCCCGTATCGATTGCCGATTTATTATCTACCTCAAAGGTAAAGAATTCAATTTTTCAATATTTTTTATTTACACGGGAAAGGGAATTAATTACTCTTCATTTCGATGATGTTGTTTTTTTTCGTTTTCCCTCCAAAATGGGATAAAATGTTTTATATAACAATTTTTTTTTTTTTTTTACTCTTGAACTTTCAGAATAGAAACGAACTCACAATAACTCCAATTATTTCTAATCTACAGCCTGCAAAAATAAAAGAGGATGTTGGAAACGCATCGGTAAGAAAATAAAACAAAATAATAATAATAATAATAAGCATGATTTGTAAAAATAATAATAATCGCATGGATCGAACATATAAATATTGATTATAATTTATCGTAAATATAATATTAACGTATTATCATTATTATTATTATCATTAATTTTTTAGGATGAAGATCCTGATGATAATGCGGATAGACTAGTCATTGATGAATCTGAAGAGCAAGAAGTTAGAGGAGAAGATGAAGAAGAAATAGATAGCGAAACGGTACCCGAATGTCAAGGGTGTCACATGAAATCGGCGCAATTCGTTTGCGCAGGTTGCGGAAATCAATGGTATTGCAGCAGAAATTGCCAGGTGATTGTTTTTCCCCCCCCTTTACTTTCCCTCTCCCCACCCACCCACCACCGCCCCCGGGGATCTTCGGTTGACATTTTTTTGATATTATTATTATTTTTTTTTTTTTTCAGGTCACCGCTTGGGACGAACATTCCGAGGTTTGCTCCGGTTAATCCCCTCCCTCCCGCCCCGTCCGGCGTGTTGTTGTAAGAAAAAAAAAAAAAAAATGAAAGAAAATTCATACTCGTGAAACTCTCGGATAATGGTAGTTGTTATTATTATTATTATTATTTCTTTTTTTTTTTTAATCAAGTATTGCAGAAAAAAAAGATTACAAAGATGGATGTGAAAAGGTACGACGATGAACGAGAGAGAGAGAGAGAGAGAGAGAGAGGGGGGGGGAGGATACGAAAAAAATGAGGAAGGAAGGAAAGAAAATATTTCTCTCTCTGTTTAACGTTCTTTTTTGTCTTCTTCTTCTTATTCTTTATTCTTTTTCTTCTTCTTTATTCTGTTATTAAGTTTTTTTTTTTTTTTAACTTTTCCGCAAATAAATTTTCATTTTA
The DNA here is from genome assembly GCF_000006295.1 of Pediculus humanus corporis. NCBI lineage: Eukaryota > Metazoa > Arthropoda > Insecta > Psocodea > Pediculidae > Pediculus > Pediculus humanus. The sequence goes on from NW_002987366.1 coordinate 41,410, forward strand.
AATTTGTGTGTGGAAATAAATAGAAATTAATAATTTTTTTTTTTTTTTGTTTGGTTGTTTCACGATGATGAAAATGATTTTTAATTTTACAAAAAATAATAATAATAATAATAATAATAATAATAAATTAAAAAAAAAAAATTTTCAAATGCCTAAATCTATACAAAAATAAAAAAGGAAAAAAAAGAAAATTTTTAGGCGGAAAATTTGTATTAAATTTTACGTAAATAAATAAATAAAAAGTGCGTACAAGAGAAGAAATTAATAAGCAGTACAATGTCTTTTTATGACGTCACTATACATATATATATATATATATAAATATAAATATTATTATTTATTTTCATTTGTGGTAAAACCTCCGTAAAAGAAAAAAAGAGGAAAAAACCGTTATTGTAAAGATTGGAAAATAATAATAATAATAATAATAATAATCGGGAATACATGTAGAAAATTCGGTTACTTTAGGATTTTTTTTTGGCGGGAAAAAAATTTAAATTTACATCTCTAATATATATATATATATATATTTGAAGGGAAATAAATAACGGTTGAAAAAAAAGGAAAATATGTCGAGGGGTGAAGGAGGTTTTACAGCCATATATAACAAAAATAATAATAATAATAATAATAAAATCGGGTATTTGTAATTATATTTTTCTGAAATATGATATTCCCGTAAATTAATAATAATAATATTGATAATGATAATAATATTAATAATAAAGCATTAATTTTTATTAAAAAAAAAAAAATGATTTCTTATTATCATCATCATCGTCATCCATAATTTTATTTTTTATTCATTTCGTTGGGGGGGGGGGAAGGATTTTCATTTAAATTTATAAATTTAGTACCGGGTGGGATAATATCGTTGAAAAATTTTTCATCTTCGACGTTGATTTCCGGACCTGAAAATAATAATAATAATAATAATAATGAGTGCGGATTTAAAAAAAAAAGAAGGGGGAAGGGGGGAGGGAAAAATTAATAAATAATGATAATATTGTATATTGAAATTGAGTTTTACCTTGATATTGTATATTTTTCAAAACTCTATCGATAAAAGTCGATAAATGTTTGGTTAATTTATTTGTATCTTTCATGGTATCCAAATTAATTTTAAAATGTTTTTCTTTTTCTTTATTTGTTTTCGTTAATATTTCCCTTAGGAAAAATGATGCGGCAGCTTCTTGAATTTCCAACCAACCCTTAAAAATTTTATAGAAAAATTAGTTTTCATTTTGTTTTTTTTTGGAGGGAAAGTTGTTTTTCATACCTGTTCGTCTGAATCGTAAATATTCGAATTGAATACGTTTTTAATAAGATTTCCATTCGTTTCGCGATACGTCATAGATTCGAGAATAATCGATAATAATTGATTTAATGAATTTATAACGGATTTCGATTTAATTAATTCATTTTCCAAATCATTCAATTCATTCATCGTATTCAATGCTTGTTTCGATGTCATTTCGAGCATTTTAGAAAAATTTTTTGAATTTTTTCCAATCGTCGTCGTATCTTTATAATTACTTATTATTTTTTTTATTATTGTTTTATACTGTGACGTTTCTTTCAATAGTTTTTCTTCCAACCATTTTCTTTTTAAATATAAATTATTATGTTTCGTTAATGTTTCGTTATAGGCATCTAGAGGTAAAGGCATCGAGTACATTATTTTAAAATCTGCATTTTTCTCATATTGCTTCTGTAATTTTTTTATCATTAAATATATCGGGAGTGATAGGGATGGTAGGGATTCACTCTGAAGGCGATACCTTTTGGAAAATTTAGCTGCAAGAATTGTTATGTCATTTTCCTCCGAATTTAAATAATTTAATCCTATTGCGTTCGTACCTGACGTTTCCGTTAATATCCCTTTAAAAAATTGATTTATGTCGATCAAAGGTTTATTTATTGTGAATGTTAATTTGTGGGGGGATTCTTTAATGGGTCTACCCTCTGATAAAACAAGATTTAATGGTAAAATTTCTTTTTTTGTTATGCATTTTCCAACACCTTCTTTTGTGGTATATGAAATTATTATCATTATTTCTAAATTCCAAGGTATTTCGATTCCTTTCACTGAAATATTACTTATTATTTCTGTTTTTCCTGAAAAATTTTGATAGAATGTTGTTGAGGGAGTGGCTTGTAATGGGGGATCCACGTTAATTAATACATGAAGTCTATTTATTAAAAATTGTGAATCCATTGTTATTATAACATCGCATGATTTTATATTATCGTAAAGTTTTATTGTTTTGTCAATTACAACATTTATATTAATTGTATCTTGTAATGGATGAGTTAAATCATTGCTGAGTATTTTGTTTTGAAGATCTTTTAATTCTGTTTCTGCATTTTGTAAATCGAGATCGGTTTCGTGTAATGGAGACACGACATAAATTGAGGGATGCGTTCCCAGGTAAACACATTGAAGTAAACCATCTTCGGACAAGAGAAGAAGTCCTCCTGGTAATTGATTCAAAAATATTCTGTGAATGCAAACTGGTGTCAGGCTAATTTTAAAAGACCATTTTAATTTTGTTTCTTCGTAGACATTTATAATTTGTGCATCCGTAGCCACAACAATAATTAATTTATTCTCTTCCGTTAAAAAAGAAGAAAACGTCAAAGGTTTGTATTCCAAACGTTTTGTGAATGTAAGATTTCCATTTTCGCTGAGACCGTATAAATTTCTTTCAGATAAAATAATAATTATCAATTCGTTTTTTGATACCGTTTGAAACCCTATTATGCTTTCTCCTAAATTGTATTCCCATTTTTTCCATATTTTTTTATTTTTACTTGCCGAAGCCAGAGATTCGTAGGAATAACAATCAATTGTTAGATATCCGTTCAAAAATAAAAAGGAATCCAATTTTTCAATGTAAGTAAATGATGAAGGAATAACAAAATTAGGCAAATATAATTGAAAAGCAAAAGATTCTTGTTCGTAAAATGATAGGAGTCCGTCTAAAGATTGAATGCAGATAAAATGGCGACCTTTGACACCTCCAAAATATCCAAGAGTAAAAGAATGTGCAGAATGTTGTAGTGAATGCTGATATATAAGTTCTGTTACGATTTGGTGACCTGCTTCAGTTTCATTGCTTTCTTTTTTTTTAATGCTGTACACGGAGAAAAGTCTCGGATGTAGAACTGCCAGTTGTTTATCTCGAGATCCCCTAAAATCAACGGTTATTCATTTTTATTCAAGTATTAAAAATTTAAAAAAATAATTTTAGCTAAAAAAAATAATTACAAAAACAATTGAAAAAATAATTTTTATTAAAATTTCTTAATGAATAATATTTTTTTTATTTTTACCACAATTTTTTCCTTTAATTTTAAAACATTAAATTAATTTTTTTTTTACTTTGCAAAGCGTTAATATGAGGTTTAAAAATTAAAATGGTGGGAATAAGTGAAAACAAAAATTTTCAAGATGGCGGCACAGGTAAATTTATTTTCCAATGTTGGCAACACTGATTCTTAATTTTCTGCTTTATGTAATGAAGCTCGTAACAGTTTTTACGGTAGCGTTGAAAGTAAAATGACATTCCGTCCACCAAAGGGAAATCTTGGTAAGAAGTCGTTGCTAAAATTTTCTTCGGAACCTTGTACCTATAAGCACTACAATTGTTCGCAGCCATGTTTAGAAAATTATTCGCTTTGCGTGCGCCATATATTAGAAGATAAAAACGCTCCTTTTAAGCAATGTAATTACATATATACCGTTACGGGCAGAAGATGCCCACTTCCTGCGCCGAAAGGTGAAAAAAATGAACGTAGAGAAAGTTATTGTGTTGAACACGTTAGAAAAATTCAATTGCGGCATCAGAAGCATCGAGGAACTCCTCAGCCTCCAATAACAAAAGAAAGACTTCTCTCAAACATATCACACTACGCCAAAGTATCGGATGCCGAAAAAAATCAATCATTGGGTAAAAATCAATTAGATGATGATAAAAACAATGAAAATACTTCATCAGCTCAAGAAATTACTTCAGATACCAGTGAAAGAGAAAATGTTCTGATTACCAAGTGCCTCAATCCATTTGTAGATATAAATGCAACTTCAATAAATAATTCTCTTCATAAAGTTTTAGAATATTGTAGCGAGTCTGATTCTGATGTTGATGTTACAACAGTAGAAAAAACTACCAGGTAATATTTTAAATTTATAATTTTATTAGAATAAATTAAGGAACATTTTTTTAGTACCTTAAAATTATAAAATTTATTAACTGCCTAATTTAATTTTCGACTAACTTAAATCGGGATATAAATATATATATGTACATAAATATAAATATTATAATTTATAATATATATTATAATATATTACATTAATATATTATAATATATTATATATATTATATAATTTATAATATATATATTATAAATTTCTTATCTCTTAATTTTTCATTATTAATATAATTATTAATGAAAATTGCCACTTTTTGTAAATTACGATTTGAGTATAATTTTTAGCCAACAGTATTTTTATGTAAAAAGAAATTATTTACAAAATAAGCAAAACGTTAACTTTTTTCTAATTTTTATCATAACTTTTTTTTTCATAACTAAGGGTTAAAGATGAAGATTCAAGCGAGGCTGAAAGCGTGGATTCTTCTGGAGAAGATATTTTTAAACATGCTAATATTTACACTCCGGAAGAAGTGGCATTAAGGACCAAAGAGAAATTAATAAGACTACAGACACTGTATATAGAACAATTTAAAAGACTTCAACATGTTCTTAAAGAAAGAAGAAGAGATTATGTTCATGCATTGCAAAAAGAAAAAGAAACCCTGTGTTCGATAGCTAATCAACCCAGAGAGACTGTCAAAGAGCAAAAGCTTTATGAAAAATTGAAAAGTCTTAATCACTATCACAAAAGATATGGCGTGGAAGCAATTTTACATAAAAAAGCAATCGAAAGAAGAACTTTAGCCACTGAGGGAATGACCAACAAACCTTCATCCTCTTCGAAATGTATATTTACAGAGGGGGGAGTGAAATGTGCTTTAAAAACATTGCCATGTTCAAAATATTGTGTTAAACACATTTTACAAGACACACATCAAATGTTGTTTCGAGCATGTGGAGTTAATAAGGGTGTTTCTTCATGCCAAGAGCCTGTTCTACATATATTTCCAAATGAAAATTGTATTTTTCATTTCAACATTCCTCCACAGCAGTTAACATACAACACACATTTATCTTCAGAAGATGAAGAAGAAACTGTAGTCAAGCAACCAGGTAGTGTATATATATATTACTAGTAAAAAAAAAATTTTTTTTTTTTTTCATTATTTCATGAGGTTTAATTACTTAAAGTACTTTTTTTTAAAATCGAAATAAAAAAAACTAATAATTATTGTTATTATTGTTATTAGAAATGTCAGAGTTTAAATCAGTCAAAGTAAAAGAAGATTTGTCTAATGCAGCACCTGTGGAAGAGTTACCTTTAGATATGTTAGAAAATAAAGAAGTTTTACAAAGTTTACAAAAAAGTGATGGTGACCATTTGTATTACATAAATGACAGTTGCCTTACAAGTTCAAACATGTCAAAAGAATGTGTTGTGCCATTTGAAAGTGATGAATCTGGAGATATAGTTTGAAAAATTAAAAATAGGTAAAGAAAAAGAAAAATATATATATATAATTTTATCTTTTTTATTTAATATTTTTATATCATCCTTGCCAATCGTAGTAAAATGGTGTTAGGAAAGGGGGAAAAAAAAGAGATTCTTTTATTAAATTTTATTTGTGTACTGTAGTAAAATAATTCTGATAAATATTCCTTATAAATTTTTCTTTAAATAAATGATATCGAATTGAGAAAAAAATTATAAATAAGGCATTTGTAATTGAAATATTAAAATTTTATTTTATTTTATTTTCAAACGAAAGGTTTTTTTTGTGTAAAAAAAAAAAAAAAAAAAAAAAAAACGTGTGTAGAAAAAAAGGCTGCATTGTGAAAAGCACCTCAAAACATAATAACCTTATTGTAAACTTACGAAACTAAAAAACCTTCATCAATTTGAAGAATCGGGAATGACAATTGAATTTCCAATAATAAATTTGACGGTTGAAAACCTGTTATGAGTCCGTCATTAATTTTCGATGAGGGTGAAAATAAACGAAGAAAACCCTTGTGATTACCGAGGATAACGCTTTGATAATCATCAGAATGAAGTTTTATTATTAACAAACTTTGCGAATCGTAACAATCTTTTTCATTTAAATTAATTTCCCACCATTCTCTAGCTTTAAAAAGAGACATGATTTTTTGTTTTTAATAAAATCGATTTTATACGTTGTGTCAAGGATGTCGCTTTTTTATAATCACGTGACTCCGTTACTACCACCATTGAAAATAAAAAATGAACCCTTACTTACCCCTTCTTGTTGTATTCATTTTAAATATTAAATTATATTAAATATCAAATATTTATGTACATAAGTATATTTTGTTTTTGTTTTTTTAAGTTAATAAACAAAATAATTATAAAATTATCAAATAACATTTTTACATTATTGTTATTTAATTATTTTACAAAAAAAAAGATTATTAATAACTCTAATTAAAATGTTAATTAATTTGGGAAAACAAAAAAAAAAACTTATCCAAATATTTTAATAACAAAAAATATTTAAAATATTAATTATTAATTGTAATTAAATATTTTTTCTATCGTTACAAAAAAAAAAAAAAAAAAAGGGAATACAAAAATTTGAATTTTATACTTTAATAATAATAATAATAATAATATTGAATTCTCAATTGACTAAAAAAAACTTTTTTGATGTTAAAAAAAAAAAAATTCTTTTTTTAAAAGTTCAAAGTTCACCCTTCTATATATATTTAAAAGATCGAATTAATTTAAATCTTTTAATAGAAAAAAAATTATTATTATTATTATTATTATTTTTTTTTTTGGAATCTTATTATTAATAATTATTATTATTAATCTTATAAGGAAAAAAGGAGAAGAAATTTATTTAACATATAAATTGAAATAACGAATTGAAAAATAAATTGAAATGAAAATTTATCAAGTTTAGTAATAATAATAATAATAATAATAATTTAATTTTAATGTAAAATTTTTATTTAAAAAAAAAAAAAAAAAAAAAAAAAAGGAATCGTATCGGGATAAAATATATAGCGAGAAAATGAAATTACATTAAATAAAAAAAAAAACGAAAAGAGAGGAAAAATAATTCTGGATTTTAAAAATTGCGCAAGTCTTTGTTCCTTTCGCAGATTCCAAATCCAGAACGAAGCTGGTTCTGGAATTAGAATGCCAAAAATTATGATGGTGGTGGTGGTGGTGGTGGTAGTGGTAGTAAAGGAAAAAGATTAAAAAATATATTTTTTATTAAACGTTCAACATCATAAAATCTGTTTTTTTTTTTGGTAATTCGAGTGTTGATTTTTTTTTTTTATAAACTACAATCGTTAAGTTTTATTATTATTATTATCATCATTGAATTTTTCTTTGTTTAAATTCTCGGAAAATTTTTCTTTTTTCTTTTAGCTAAAAATTAGCTTCGTTCAACAGGTTGACCAGGAAGGAATTTTTTACGTTTGCACAAAATATTAAGGTGCGTTTTTTTTTTTTATGTTTTTCCTTCTTTTCCTTTTTTTTTGTTTAATTTTTTAAACGATAATAATAATAATTTATTTATTTATTTATTTTTTCTGGAGAAATTTTTTGTTTTTTGGTCAATTCTTTATTATTGGTTATAAATTTATTTTTAAATGTTTTGTTTTTGGAATTAAATTAATCACATCAACTAATTCAATTTTTTTTTTTGCAGATGTTTAAAAATTAATAGTAAAAATTTTCCGAGGAAAATGAAAGGAAGACATCAATTTAAAAGAAGGTTTAGTCTTCAACCTTCTTTTACAAAAGATGATTCGAATGAAGAAAAATCACCTCGTTTACACGGACGGTAAGTTTTATTATTATTATTTATTTTCTTACTAACTTTTTTTAATAACAAATAAATAAATAAATATGGCATAATAATAATAATAATGCAGACGAGCTGATAAAAATTTCGAAAGAGAATTTTCGGAAACGAGTAGCGGAGGAAATGGCGAACCCCTGGTCAATAATATAAAATATAAAATTGTCGTTATGGGTCCTTCCCGTACTGGAAAATCTTCCATAATACAACAATTTCTTTACAAAACATTTTCTCCTAAATATAAAAGAACGATTGAAGAAATGCATCATGGAGATTTTGAAGTGAATGGTATACACATAACACTTGAAATATTGGATACATCTGGAGAAAATGAATTTCCAGCAATGAGAAATCTTTCAATATCGAACGCTGATGCATTTATATTGGTTTATGATATTTGTGATTCTTCGACATTTGAAAGTCTTCAATCGATAAGAAATGAAATTTTGGATATAAAAAAACCATCAAACGTTCCCATTGTCGTTGTTGGTAATAAATTGGATCTCGAAGAGAAGAAAAGAGAGGTAAAAAGACATTTTTAAACTCGTTGTTTCGATAGAAAAATTATTATTATTATTGAATTAGATTGTATTAAGGAAGGTCACGATTAGGTTTTTTAATATTAATTAGGTTGATTTTAACACGACGGAATCGGTGGTGACCGTAGATTGGGAAAATCGTTTCGTTGAAGCATCTGCAAAAGACGGTACAAATATATCGCAAATATTTAAAGAATTATTGAGTCAAGCAACGGGAAAATATAATTTAAGTCCCGCGTTGAGAAATAAACGAAGGCAATCACTTCCGTCGTCAAACGGAAACGGAAGAGGTGACGGTGGTTCGGGTACTCAAAATTCTTCTTCTGCTATACCATCATTTATACAACTTCAACAATTGGAACAAATAAGAGAAAAACAAACGTCAAATGCAAAACGTAATTCTTGTATTTTATCTTAACTTTTTTTATATAACGTTAGCAAAAAATGAATTAATAACGGTTGCTCTCAAACAACTAACAATAATAATAATAATAATAACTATCTAAAACTATTATTAACATTAAGAAAATATATAATGATTTCTTGATATTTATATTAAAGTATATACTTATACAGTCATACATAAATACATTAAAGTAAGAAATTATTTATTAATATATTAATAATAATAATAATAATAATAAGTAAAAACTTAAATAAAATTTAACGGATAATTCTGGAATTTTTTTTTTTTTTTTAAAATAAAAATTTCAAAAGGTCCAAATAAATATTTGAAAATTAATTACATAATTAATTAATAATTTAATTAGTTTTGAATTAAAATATAATTATGACGTCATATATAAATATTTTATAATTAAATGTAATAAATGTTGGTAAAAAAATTTTAATGATAATCGTTTAATTCTAAAAAATAAAATTTTATATATATATAATATTATTTAGAGGGGTGAAGGCGGGCTTTCTAACCCCCTATTACTTTTTATCATCATTATTATTATTTTTTCTTTTTGAGTGTTTTAGTAAGAGGTAGTACCTACTTACCTACCTACCCAAATAACTATGAATTTTTTTTTTTTTTAAATAAATAATAATCTTAAAAAGGAAAAGGATTTTGAAATTTAATTTTGCTGTTATTAATTAAGAGTATAAGTAAGGTATTATATGGTTTTAAATTATTATTATTATTATTATTTTAATAATGAGATTAATTTATAAGCTTCCCAATAAAGACAATCTTAGATTAAAAAATTTTTTTTTGTCTTTTTATTACAAGAGTTTGGTACAAATTTGATGTCAAGTTTTTTGTTTTTTTTTTTTTTTATTAAAAAAATTTATTTATAATAAATTTAATCCAAACATTTCACTTTTTTTTTTTTTTTATAAAAATTTTAATTGGATACAAAAAAAAATGAATGAGGATAATTTAAATATAAATTTTAATTGTGTTAATAATAATATGGAGTCTTCCTATTTTTCAACAATATTTTCTATTTAATTATATATATAAATATTTCTAAAGTTTCTCAAATTCCAATAAAAATATAATATATGTTTGAAATATTATTATTATTAATAATCAATTTAAAATTAAAAAAATTAATATATTAATATTTAAAAAAATCTATTAAAAAAATTTAATTTAGACAACCTTTAATTATTAAAATAGAAAACAAATTTTTAATTTATTCGTCTTGAGTAAAAACGAAAAAAAAAAAAAAAGTTTCGATTATTATTTTCTGTAGTTGTTATTAAAAATAATTAACAAAAAAACAAAATGATATTGAAAAAAACAAATTTATATTTTTCATATAATTTTTATTATTTATATAAAAAATTTACTATAGATTTTTTAAATGATTCAACATTTAATGAGTATATGTTAACGATTACTTATCACAAAAACCCAAACTAATAGCTTCATTATATGCCATTTCGGGATCCATTGAATTCCTTCTAATTCTTCTACCTACTGGCTCTAAATCATTGTAACATTTATCGAAAACTCTTAATACAATCATTAGAGCAACATCAAAATCAAGGTTTCTAGATAACATTAGAGATTGAGCTGCTTTCTTTTTAACACAATACTGAAACCAATTACATTTTTTAACCTTTTGTCGTGTAATTATAAATTTGGAATTCACACAGAAAAGGGGATTTATTTTGTTTTAACTAACCTGATGTGTATCTTTTATAGAAAATAGTGATGATCCTCCTAGGAAAAAACTACTCAAAAAACTACAATGTGCAATATTGGCAGCTCTAATTTCAGTACATGCTAAATGTTCCAAATTTTTTAGGTCCATTTCTTTTGTACAATGATCGTACATGTGAATTAGTTCGTGAACTAAAGTTACTTCAGGCATACGTCTTCCTTTCATTGTATTTTGACAAAGTACTATTTGATTAAATTCTTGATCGTAACCCCCCGTTACTAAAGTACTACATTCTTCGCATACTATATGCCTCCTTAAATTTACAGGACATCCAGCTTTTTTTAATGCTCCCATTAATAATTTTATTAAAGGATCTGTGAAATAAGATATTGGTAACATTAAAATAAAAAAGTGTAAAATCGATTCATCATTATTTTATAAAATATTTAGTTAAGGTTTTTTTTTTTTTATTAAAGAACTTATTATTATCAATTAGAATGCCGGCATATTAAAAATGAAAAAAAAAATCACTCACTATCATTAATAGCGCTTAAAACATTTTTTTCACACACTTTGCTACAATGAGATTTATACCGGTTGTCAAATGATAATTTGTACCAAAAACTATTTGTTTCTTTAGATCGTCTACTCGGGTACATATCAAATCCATATTTTCTAAAATAATCTTTATCTTTTTCATTCGAACCTTCTGAAGAATCGCTCATTTTAAATGATTAAAATCAAAAGTGAATGTAAAGCGCGCAGTGTTACCAACTTAAACATTATTTACAATTTTTTTTTTTTTTCTCTTAAAGTCCGTGATATCTATTTTCATTTCTTTTTAAATAAAATTAAATTTATTTGGTAATTTAGTTATTTTTATTAAATTAAAATTAAATTTAGATACATTTGAAAGATTCAAATTAAATTTTCAATTAGGAAACGGACAGGTAAAATGAAAAAATGATTATTTTTTCTTTAAAAAAAAAAATTAAAATTGTGATTTATTAACCCACAAATTTCATTTGATGAAAGTAAAATATTTAATAATTTTAATTTTAAAATAATAATAATCATAATTTTAACGGAAAAAAAATAATTTATTTTTCATGATAACATAATCTTTATTATTTATTTACAATAAATTTTATTAAAGTTGAGATTTCTAGTAAACCTATTACAAGTTTCAGTTTTCAGTTTTTTTTTTTTTTTAAATAATAAACAATTGAAAATAAATTTAATTTTTTTTTTTTTTATATATAAATACATGAAATAACAATAATTAAATAAATAAATATGTCTTTCTAATAAATAAATTAATAAATAAGTATTCTTTTTTTTTTTTTTAAAGTAAATGACACTAAAATTAAACTTTAACGTAAAAATTAAAAAAAAGAAAAATAATCTTCTCTTACATAAATTAAATAAATATTATACATAAAATGTTAATTTGTTACAGTCTCACATTTGTTTTATACATACAGTTTTGAAAGAGGAAAAAAAAAAAATTAAAAAAAAATTTACACTCTTACAATCATCAAAGCGAGTGTTTTGTCAATAATTCACATTGAAATAAACATATGAACGGAATGAAAAAAAAAATTTTCATTATCAAACAGGTGGAGGTCCGTGAAGATACCGAATTTCTAATACCAAACCGATTGAATTGAATAAATTATTTATTTCATTTTCTGTTAAATTTCTAAAAATAAATTTGACCAAACAAAAAAATAATATTGACAGTACTCCAAGTACAACGGTAAAAATAATTAAAAATCTATAATATTTTCTTTTCGTTAAACTTATAAGCAGTGTGATGGAAAATAATAAGGCACAAGCAATCGGAATATTTCTAAAATGAAAGTAAATGTCTCTTATTTAGTTCATAATGCTTAAAAAAAAATTATTATTATTATTATTATTATTTGTGATTTATAACTTACTCGTAGGAAATGATTCCGGTTATTAATAATCCAGAGAAGCAAAAAAATATCCATATTAACAAACGATAAAATTTAATAAGAAATTTTAAACTTTGAAATTTTTCACAAGTTAAATTCGATGTCATAAATAATTTCCTAAAAAAATTACAAATCGATTTAACTAATTTATAATAATAATAATAATAATAATAATAATAATTAATAGTTCAAATGAATAAAAAAAAAAAAAATTTTTACCTTAAATTATTATAAGAAAAAATTATTTTTCTTTTGGATTCATATTTCATTCCAACGTCAACTTTATCATCATTATAATCATCATCATCATCATCATCATCATCAATAAAATTATCATTCGAGTTATTAATTATTAATAATTTACTCATTAAATTTTTAAATTTTTTTTTATTTTTCTCCATATTTTCATTCACGTTTAAATCATTCAATGGGATTCCATGGGGGAAAAAAATTATTTTCTTTTTTTTTTTTTTTCTTTCATTTTCTTCTTCTTCTTCTTCTTCTTCCTTTTCCAAATCAATTTTTTTCTCTTTTAAAAATCTAAAAATTAAATAAATTTAAAAAAGTAATAATAATAATAATAATAACTGTATAATTAATGTAAACATTGATAAGACAAAAATAAAAAAATTTCTTTAAAAATAATTGTTAATTAAATAAATTAGAAAAAAAAGAAAAAAGATAATAATGATAATAAAATTTTATTTATTTCATTTTAGTAAACAAATTAATTAATTATTAATTATTTAAAAGAAGAAGATATCGTTAGTAACGTTTTATTAATAATAAATAAATAAATAAAACAATTTTACCTAATAACATTTTTTTTAATAATAAATTTATTTTTATAATTATCGTACATAAATAATTTTAAATAATTTTCACGATAATTTAAATTATTTATTAATTTAAAAATATAATTAATAAACGTATAATTTTTTCCCCATTCATTATATATTATTAAATATAAATTATTTACATTTGTCAAATCGTTAAAATAATAATCAATAGTATTATTATTATTATTATTATTATTATTATTATTATTATTATTATTATTATTATTTATAACTTCAAAATATTGGAAATCCTAAAAAAAAAAGATTAAAAAAATTAATCAACGATTTCATTTGTTTTTTTTTTTCTTTCCATTTCTCATTTTCTTTCCGAAATAATCCAATTATTATTATTATTATTATTTTATTCCTGTGAAAACTTACATTTATTCCTTTTTGAATTAATTTTATAATTTTTTTATCGACGTCATTTTTTATTTTATCTATTATTTCAAAATTAAAAAAAAAAACATTTGACGAAAAAGAAAAAGAAAAATTTTCCTCTTCTTTCTTCATAATTATCATCATTATCTCGTTTTCCAAATTCGTTTTGAATAAATCCTCTTTTCCGATGTATTTTATTGCATTTCTGTAACGTTTCGTTAAATATTAATAATAATAATAATAATAATTATTAATTATCCTTTCATTTGAAAAATAAATAAATAAATAAAGTAAATAAATTTAAATAAAAAATGATTAGGTAGTAATAGGTTTGTACAACTTACGGTTTTTTTGTCTCCCAGGTGTAAAAAAAAAACAAACAAAGGAAAATTAAAATAATAATAATAATTATTTAAATAAATTATGTATTTATGTATTATGTATTTATTTTTTTTCTCCAACTATAATTTATTTGAAAAAAAAAAAAAAAAATCATCTATCGTTGTTATTAAGCTATTATTATAAAACTTGACAAATTTCTCTTCTCTCTCTCTCTCTTCCCCTCTCTCTTTCTCTCTTCAAAATTTAAACACTCACAAAAATATTAAAAAATTCAATAATAATAATAATAATAATAATAAATAAATAAATATAAATTCAATATTAAAGACAAAAAATTATTTAAAAAAAAAAAAACAATAATAATAATGATCACTTTTATAACATATAAGAAAAATTTAACGGGACGGTTTTTTTTTTTTTTTTTAATAAATAAATAAATTGGAAAATTTACGTAAAAAAGTAGATTTTCCGACGCGAAAACAAACAAAAAAAGAGAAAAAAATCAGGTACGACACGTGTGTGGTACGGAAAAACCTTTTCAATCAGTCGCATCATTACAATTTCTATACGTGATGACGTCATAAACACATTTAAAAATCGCAACAAAAAAAATTTTTTTTTTTTTTTTCTGGAAATACGTTCAATAGAATATTATTATTATTATTATTAAAAATTTTTTAAATTAACAAGGCAAATTATTATTATTATTATTAAAAACTACCAAGGCCGTCTATCTATAACAATTTAATATTATAAGGTTGAAAGTGAAGTGTAAGTTTCTCATCGTATTGTTTTTCACACTTTTCCAGGCCCCTCCCCCTCGCCCCCTTTCCCCTCCCCCGTCTCGTACCCTGTCCTCCTCCTACTCCTCCTCCCTTCAACGTCATCATAATCATTTTAAAAATTTTCAATTAAAATTATTTATTTATATATACATTAATAAGTGGAAAGAAGACAAAGAATTTTCACCGTCTAAAAAATTATTTAAAATTATTATTATTATTATTATTATTATTCGTAAATTTATTTGGCAACATTTATTTATTTATTTATTTAAATTCCTTCCTTCTGACTACGTTTATTTTTTTTTTTATTAAATAATAAAAAAAAATTTTCAAGTCTTTTTCCTGATTTTTAGCATTTACCTAAATTAAATTAAATTTTATTATATATATTTAAATAAAAATAATTTAATAATATAATAATATATATATATATCTATAAAAAGGTCAAAGGCCCTTCGTTTTTATTCTATTTATAAATAACAGGCAGCTTGTTACGAGTAGTCTTACTTATTACGAGTTTAAATTCAAAAAAAAAAAATTAAAATATTCTAGAATTTTCTTCGTTTCCTTTCAATTAATAATAATAATTATCGATATTTTCACACGCGGCGAGTGATGTCGTTTTTTTATTTTTAACGAGATTATTTAAAACGGGAGAACAACATTCTGGAGGAGTGCAAAATTCTCCAGAACTTATTTCCTGTGGCGGCGTCGTGTACGAAGAACTCGAACTTTCTGAAATATCCGAAAGTTTTCTTTTTTCCCTCGAATCTAAACCCTCGGGTACACACACGAGAAAATTATCCAAACCGGAAACGGACGATAAACGTAATTCGCACGATTGAACGTGGTTACAACCGCCTCCTCCACCACCGCCTTCCATATTATTATTATCGTTTTTGTATTTTTCCGTTATTTTTAAAATCGAATTCAATTCGTTTTCCATTTGAGATTTTTTATTTGAGATTTTATTCGTTACGAAATCAAATAAATTTGTTTTTGTATTTTTAATAACGGATGATGATGATGATGATGAATCGTTTAATTCGAGGTAAATAATTTTTTTTTTATTATCGGTAACGTTAATCGAAGATGAAGAAGGTTTCAATTCAAAAATATTATTATTATTATTATTATTATTATTTTGAGGAAGCACAACGGAATTCGTTTTTAAACCGTCTTTTATAACCGTCGGACAAATATTTAAATTAATGGCACCGTGAATTATATCCGTGGATTTATTATTATTGTCCACGTCTTGTTGTTTTACGAATATTATTTCGTTATTATTTGTAAAAAATTTCAAAGATTCGGATAATCCGTTATTGTTTACATTCTCATCATCATCATCATTATTATTATTATTATTACCGGAGGAACTTTCGAGAAATTGATCGAACGTTTTCAAACTATCCCGTGTTAAATTTTCATCCGTTTTCGAACACAAATCAATTGCCGTGCAAACGAATTGAATGTTTTCGATTAAATTTAACGTTGAATTATTATTATTATTATTATTATTATTATTTTGAATGTTTTCAATCGCGAATGAATCCCGTAGAAAATTTATTTGAGCCAAGGAATGATTTGTTTTCAATGATAATAAATTATCCGGGACGATCAAGGGTTTTGTTTGTTTTTTTTTCAATTCGGGATCGTCAATTATTAAACTAACATTGTAATCGGGAACCACGGTTGTAACGACGTTGGCAACACTGGAGGATTTTGAAAGCATCAACGGTCGACTCGTTGATTGTAATTTTTTACTCACGTTTTCGCTTTTGTGAAAAAATGAAACCGATTGTTTTTTTTTCGTACCGTTCGGAAAACCTTTCCATAAATTTTGATTTTTAGAATATTTTATCGAATCGTCGATAGAGGGCAAATATAAATACGCGTCAGAAGTAGAAAAAACCGTTACGTCGTCGTCGTCGTCCATTTCGTTATCGCGAAATTCAAAATCCGTACAAATATTTAAATTTTTCGATTTGTCGTTATTGAAATTATTTATTGAAACGTTTTGACCGTATTTTTCCGTTATCGATGGAAAATTAGATTCTTTAATTTTATTTAAAAAAGCATCGTCTGAGGATGTCAGTCCCGAACCGATTTCCGATTTTAAATTATTAAGAATTGGTTTGCAAAAACTTTTTACAGAGGTTTTCCTAACAAAAGAATCATCGCCATCTTCCTCTGGAAGCACAGAAAGCTTCCGGCAAGACCTGTTAAAAAAACCAATTCAAAAGAAATCCACCATTTTGTCTCTCTCTCTCTTTTTTCTGAAGATTTGGCAAACCGTCTTAATAATTGTTTTGCGTTCGTTTAGATTAAATATTATTATTATTATTATTATTATCAACTTACCTGAAGACATCCATATCCAAATCCGAAATTTTATGATCGAAAAATACACGTCGTACATCATTGGATTCTAAATCTTTTAAACGACGTAAAAATTGACATTCGTCATCTGATTCGAGGGAGAAAATTGTATTTGTCGATTGACTTTTCTAGAAAAAACAATTTTTTTTTAGAAATGAGTCGAAATATAATAATAATAATAGTATTATTATCGAAATATTGTGTTAATTTTTACCTGGAATGTGGTCTTGTATGGTAAAATTGGTGAAATGTTGTTATTGGATCGGTTTGGCATGCGATGCTGTAAGTTTCCACGTTAGTATTCGATAAGGGTTGACTTGTATGATTTCATCTTTATTTAAAGACACGTGAGAAACAGCTTCTTTAATGGATTTTAATTTTTCTGCATGATTATCTTGCCTGTGGAGAGAAAAAACCTTATTTTTTTAAATCGTAATTATTAAAAACAAAATTAACCACGTGTGATAGATAAATAAATGTACAATTTTTCCATAACGATTCAAATTTTAATTTTCTAACCTTTTAAAACTAATGGAAAGGCAATTTCCCATCCCATTAAAACTAATCTAATAATTTAACGTAAAAAACTCATATAAATGATCCATTTTTTTTTTTATTTTGTTTTGTTTAACTTTACAACTATAAAATCACATTATTTAAAAAAAAATAAATTTTGAAATTTCGAGAGGATTTTGTGTTTTTAAACTTAACGTCGTGTAAAATATATAATTAATCATGTTATTTAAAAAAAAATCATTTTTTCATTCCACGAAATTAAAATAATTACATTTTTATTAATAAAAAGAAAGTTTTTATAAGAAAATATTGATCATAGACTACATAAATCAGGTTAATAAATGTAATAATAATAATAATTAAACCTAAACACTGAAATTATATTCTTTATATTTTCATTTCAAATAGCAAATTTTTATGACACGTTCTCTAACAAATAAAATGAGATTTTTAAAAGACTTATTTAATATGTGTCATTAAAATAATTTTCTTTTTTTTTTTTAAATAAAAATATATAAACCACACCCGAGAAAACACACACACTCACAGAATCCCCCCAAATTGATGAATAAATAAAAATGAAAAGTTCTCAATAAAAACATTCAATTGACTAACCCATCGTCGTTGTTACTTTTTTTCATCTCTTTCAAGCGCAGCCTTTTTAATTCTGCGCGTTTCTATCAATGATTAACCTTATTAAAAATTTACAAACCTTTTCTTTTTATACAAAAAAAAATTGCAAACGTACATTAAACTAATTATTTATATATATATAGATCCCACTAAAAAGATAAATAATTATTATTCGATAATAATTAAATAATGCAAATAATATTATTAAAATAATTGAATTTTAATTCATTAATAAAAAGGATTGTTATGAAAAATGACGTCACACGGTATATGCCATTCGATTTTTCACACACACAAAAAAAAATGTTTTTTTGGAAAATTATTGAGTAGGTCATGAAAAATAACAAATACTGTTATAGTCAAGTGTTTTTCCTTTAAACGAGGAGATTTAACACCTTTTTATGATTTTACTTTACAAAAAAAAAAGAAATTAATTTTTTGTAAACTTACCAGTCAATTAGTTCCATTAAAATTTTTTTTATTTCTTTTAAACAAAAATAATTAAAATTCATTGAAATTTTATTATCACTTTTTAATATTTCAATTTTATTCATTTTATCTTTTAATTTATTTATTAAATTAAATAATTGAACATCTTCTTCTTCTTTAAATAATTTATAATTCTGTAGTTCTTTTATCAAAACATCTTTTTCTTTGAACTAAAAATTAAAAAGTTTACAAAATTTGAGTTTGAATCCTTTTGTTTTTGTTTTGATAAAGTGTAAAATATTAGATGATGTGAAAATTTTTTTAGATTATTTTATCAAATAAATAATTTATATATACCTTGGCTTCAAACAATTCTTCTTGAAGACTTAAATTTTGTTGATCATTAGATAATATTTCATCTTCAACACTGTATAAATTATTAAAAATCGTATCTTCGTTTTCGTGTATAGATTTCTAAATAAATTAAATTTAAAATTAATAATATTTACTTAATTATATTGTTTCATAAGTAATAATTTTAAAAAATGCAAAATGGTTCTGTTAAACATTATCAATTGATTTGTTTATGTTCAGGTATAAACTTGTCACTTGATAATCATAACAAAAATTTTAAATTTATAACCTTAAAAGCTTATACCTCAAAAATTTCAATTTTTTTAGGTTGATAACATTTTAATGTATCAATCAAATTGTCTCTCAAAGCTATTAATTCTGATTTTTCATCTTCAAGATTCTAAAAGGAAAAAATAATTTATGTTAATACACATTATTATTATTATTATTTTTGATGATAGAATGAGTTCCATTATAAATTAATCATTTGTCACATGGTCATCATCAATAATGTATTTTCAAAAATTATAAAACAATTTAATTACAAAAAAAATTATTAGAATACTATTAAAGTAAATGATATTAATAATAATAATAATGAAATAGAAATTTAAATAAAAAATTCAAACCTGCCTTGATTGTAATCATAAAATCTTTTGTTATTGTATTCAAATGTAAACATTCTTCTGTTTTCAAATTGAGTTCAAATTGTAATTTTTTATTTTCTTTTTTTAACACATCACAATTCATCATGAGTCCTTCTTTTTTTGTTTCAAATAAATTTTCTTCTTCACATAATTTTTTTTTCAAATATTTTGTTTCAGATGTTAATTTTTTATTAGCATCAATGTATTTTGTATTGGTTTCTTCAAGTTGTTCAATAATATTTTCTTTTTCTTTTATGATTTTAAACATTTTGTTTATTTGTAATTCTAAACTATAAAACAAAAAACAAACAAAACATTAAATAATAATGGTTTAGTGAGGGAAAACTCAAAGGTAAAAAAAATATTAATAACACTTATTAAATGGACACAGTTAAGGATAATAAAGCCATGATAATAAATTATAACAAACTTTTTTAATGAATATTCTTTTTCTGAAAAGACTGCAGTCAAAGCATTATAATTTTCTTCTATTGTTAAAGCATTTTTACTTAATGTACTAAGTTCATTTTGTAATTTTGTATTTTCATACTGTAACTGAGCAACTTTTTCAGATATGTTGTCTTCCATTATCCTATAAAAAAAAAAAAAACATTTTAAATTAATTAAATTTTTTATATTTTCATACAAAATTCCCTCATTTAAAAACTTACATTCTTTTTTTTAAACTATTAAACTAATATTTGTAAAATTTTTGACAAAAAAGAAGCAAAGCAAAGCAAAGGCAAAGGCAAAGGGCAGGTTATTAAAATTTTTTACATCATAATTGAAAAAAAATGAAATAAATAAATAAATATCGTTCAGTACAATGTTTCTTTTTTTAATAACTTTATTTAATTGGAAAAAAGGGTAATTATTAAAGCAATGCAATAATAATAATAGTAGATGATTTATATAAAGTAAATTTAGAACATAGATTACAACGTTGCTCTAATTTATTTAACGTGTTTACACTTTTTTTTTTAATAATTAAGTAATCCTATTATTATTATTTTTAAAGAAAGAACTTAATGAAAACTTTTAAGTTTAAGCAAATGTTTTTAAAAATATACAAACTTTGAAAAATCTCTTTTTAACGAATATATCATAAAATTAAAACCAAAGTTGCACATTTTTTTATTATTTTTATTTTAAAAATTTTAACCGTCGAAATTTTGTCAATGTTGCCAACTTAATTTTTTTTGAAAAACAAAATGTGAGCCAAAATTATTATTGAAATTTTTGTTACCATGTTCTTTTAGTCAGTCTTATGAAATATCATGTAATTAAATTTAATTTTTGCAAAATTCATGCGTAAGTTAAAGTCCGAAAACATTTTTTACACTAAAAATGACATTTTGAACTTGGCATTAATTTAAATTTTGATATAGTAATTAATAATTAGCATTGCAAGTTCCCATAAAGTGTGTTTAAAAAAAAATTGAAAATGATCCCCTCATTATTTAGACTTTTAAAAAAAAAAAGACTCATCATGTAATTTACATAAAAATTAATAATATATTTTTTTAAACAAAATTTATTACATTTGAAAAATTAAAAAAAAAAAAAACAAAAAAAATTACACACCAACTACAAATTAAATAAAGTTATTCATAAATATTTTTTAATTTTGAATAAATGGATAATTTTTCTAATAGGAAATTTAAATTTCACGTATAGTAAAATTCGAAAAAAAACCGGGTACTTTTTTTTATTTATTTTTATTTTCGCACAACAACTTTTATTCATAAAAAAAAAAAGAAAAAAGAAAAAAATTAATTCATATTAAAGCATGAGCAATTAATAATAAAAAAAAAAAAACAAAAAGAAATTAATTATATATTATAATTCAAAGCTTTGATATTTAAATAAAAAATTTTTACGGTCAACTAAAAATTATTTTTTTTACTTTTTTACTGTAAATAATGCTTTTCTTTCTTTTCTTTTTTTTATGTAAACTATAAAATACATAATATTATTTAAATTACTCACAAGCATTTAAAATTTTTATCATTTGAATTCTAACACTAACGAAATTTGATTTAAATATTTTTTGTATTCTTTCGTGTTTTTTTTTTTTTTTTTGTTTGCTTGAATCAATCAATCAATCAATTAATTAATTATTATTATTATTATTAAAAGCGGAATTCATACACATATTACACAAAAACACTTTTTTTTTTTTTCTTTGTTTTTTTTTATTTATTTTATTTATTTATTTTTTTTTTTTCTTTCTTTCTTTCTTTCTTCCATTACTATTTGGTTATGTCATTCGTGAACAACAGTAATTATTAATAATAATAAATTATTTATTACCCTCACTACTAAACTTTTTCGTTAGTTGGGTAAGGTATAACGAACATATGGTATTTCAACGTCTTCTCCGTTTTTATCGTTGCAACAAAGTTCAAACACTAACGCCTTTACGTGGGGCTCCAATTTTTTCTTCGACACTTTTCTAACCACCTCCGACATGTTTAAATTCAATCTCTCTTGCATTTTCGATGCGGCCATGAAAAATGAGTAAAGCAAACAAACTCCTTGAGACAACATTGTTATTTCCAAACCGAATTTTTCTTTGAAATAATCGAGAAATTCTTGGAGTGTGATTTCTCCCTCTATTTCGAATCGATCCCACAAGGTCCATTCCGTGTCGTAGTATTTTTTCTTTGGAGCTGGAATCGGTTCGGAAAATGCGAAAAACGGGAGAGCCAAATTGACGAATCCGTTTTTGTAAACATCCAATTGTTTAAATCCTTGAGCCAATTTGTAAAGCTCGAGACAAACGAGTCCGGCAACGACAGATGTTGTGGTTGCTATGGCTGGAATAATTTTTCCAGCTATGAATTTACTCTTATGTCGGTCGGCGGGTGGGATTTTGTAATTGGCAGCTCTCAAGTTTGATGCAGCCACAATGAAATCCATGTGTAAATTCGTGTCATCATCTTTTTCAAATTCAATCGGATTTATTATAAGGCCACTTAATTCTTCGCGAGAAGGCAGCTCTTGTTGTAATAATCTCAATCGATCCGTGTTTATATCGTTTCCGTTGGATACTTGCAATTGAGAATCCGTTTCGGCGATCGTTATACCAGATCTGGGAGTAAACTCTGGCACTACAACTTTATCCACCATTTCCTTTATAGCTTTTCGATCTCTATTCTGCGGGATTCCGTATATGCTTGCTTTCAAGTTAGCTGCCGCGAGAATATAATCAATATGAAGTGGATTTTGAGAATCGAATTGGAGAGGTTCTGGACATCGTTTTGGTCCGGACCAAAACAATTGGCCACTTGAAGTGACTTGATTAGGAGGAAAATTAAATAACAATTGCCTTATTTGGTTATTGTATTGTTCCTGCCAATGATTTCGAGCCCAAGCTACGCATTCTTGTAAATTTTTCGGTCTGTCATCGATTAATGCTTGCTTAACCGATTCGAGAACTTCCAAAGGCTGTATTCCTTGTAATTTTAATGTTCTTTCTATGAACATTGGATCCGTAAGATACTGAGATGCATTTTCTGGAAGTTGTTTAAATAATCCTTCAAAAGCATCCCTGGCCCATTGAAGAGTGTGTTCAATAGCATTGGGAAAATTCTTAAGGGTGCAAATAGGTATAGATTTTTCTGGCGGATCTTGTGACGAACTGTAAGATTCGGTAAGAAACGGTACAACTACTTGAGTATTTCCTTTTGTACCCAAGGTTCCAGATTCTAACAAGGGCTTTCTGTAGTAAACACATCTTCTGTCCATGTAAACACGAGCATCGACATTATCTAAAGCATTGGCAACTCCATCCAATCCATCGAAAAAGGCATCATCATATGTTTTTTCTGTTTCTACCCCAACTCTATTTTCATGAGAAATAATGTTTACAGTTGGGTTCATTTTTTTAATCGCTTTGGCAGCTACAGTGGATTTAGGTCGCTGGACATCATGGGGTCTGAATAAAAATTGTCTATTTAAATTAGACTTTTCAATTAAATCCATATCAGTCACGATAACCTTTCCGGTTGTGCAACCAACACCCATCATTGCAAAATTTTTCAGTAATTCACATCCAATGGCTCCAGCTCCGACGACAAAATATTTTAATTTTCCTAAAGTTTCTTGAAACTGCTGTCCAAAAACTGCCACTTGAGCATCATATCTACTATTTTTAGGCTTAACAGAACTTTCAGGTATTGATGCATTTTTAGGTAAACATTCGATTGCATCAAAATAAAGCCATTGTTGAATAGGATGAAATTTTCCACTACATGCTTTCATTACTTCCTGAGCTGCAATACCTCCAACAGCTCCATTCATTGGACAAACTTCACCGGCACATATTTTAGAAAACAATTGTAGCAATTCCACATTAATTCTTGACTCTTCTAACATTTGCAAAGATTTAGCTATTTCAACAAATTCATTTGCATCTTCCTGATTCCATGGTCTAGGAAAAGAGTTTTTCATTTTTTTAAAT
Organism: Pediculus humanus corporis; assembly: GCF_000006295.1. Classification (NCBI taxonomy): domain Eukaryota; kingdom Metazoa; phylum Arthropoda; class Insecta; order Psocodea; family Pediculidae; genus Pediculus; species Pediculus humanus. The sequence goes on from NW_002987366.1 coordinate 65,800, forward strand.
TGATGAAGAGCAAAAAATGCCAAATGTGACTGGTTAGGGTGATCAAATTTAGCAAAATCTGTAATTAAAACTTGAGGTTGTGCAATAGCTTCTTTAAATGATTTGAAATTTAAAATTTTTGGCATTTTAACTTGTGATACTAATCCTCCTTGAATATACTTAGAATATTTGGATGTGTCACCAATACTGAAAGTATATGGACCCAAGACTTTTATTTTAATAGGCTTGCAGTCATTCAATTCCTCCATACCTCTTATTTCTGTAAATGTAACATAGTCACCATCTTCAAATCCATGTCTGTTTTCTTCGAGACAAGTGACAACCCCTTCAGAATCATGAGATATGTCAGCAATCATGGCTGATAAAGGGTTTTCCCCATTTGTGTCATACACAGTAAAATTATTACCAAAATCACAAAACAATTGTGAAAACAATCCACGAGTATCTGCAATTATTAATGCAATATCATTATTGTGGGTAATTTCAGAAATACGTTCTTGATTTTCAAGAGATGTGTTAGTCAAAACTACAACTTGAAAGGTTTTAATGAACTCTTCAGTCAGTTGACCAGTGTAAGATTTAACTGGTACATAATTATTCAGTTCTGCTAAGCTATCACGACAAGCTTCCGC
>NW_002987366.1:66468-75452 GCF_000006295.1 Pediculus humanus corporis
GCATAGCATCGTGACCTAAAACGTATAGCTGACGAGAATAAAGACCTTCGTCAATTTCATTGCCTGAATTGTTTTGCGACATGTCTGGTATTGCTTGAATGGCTGATTCTCCTGACGACGCAAGTCTCCGCTTCTTTGCAGGGGGATCAACGGAATTGTGCAACTTATCAGCACTAGACATCGGATAATCCGGCCGTATCAGCAGCCAATTTTTCTTAGTAGCTGAATAATTTTTACCACAAAAGAAATAACAAATAATACAAAAATTTTTTTCACAATAGACAGCTGAATACCAGAAAACAAAGCGGAAGTTATTTAGTTTCACAGAGTATAACTAAGTTCTTAAGGCCCTGAAAACTTATTAATATTTTCGCGCTTTTGAATATTTGAATGACTATTAAAGCCTATGATTGAAATCGTCAATATCGTTATTTTCATTTTGAAATGATTGTAATTTAATTTTAAATTTTATTTTACGTTATTGCCGCCTAGTTTTAAATTTAACCTCATTTTTACTATTAAAAGGTTTTACTTAATTGGCATTGTGTTTTTGTGATTATAATTTAAAACAAAGAATTAGATTTCTCTATAAAGAAAGAAGAATTTAAGGCCTAGAAAAAAAGTGAGAAAAAAAATTCGTATCTCGCTTACAATCATCTAAAAAGAAAGGAAAGTAAAATATTTTCAAATTTTTTAAATTATATTTATTAATGTTTAAGTTTTTGAAATACTTTTTTTTTGTTTTACAAGAGAGACAAAATTATTATAAAGATTGAGTAATTCGAAATTTAACAAATAATTGATGTAAATAAATTAATTTTTATTTTCGAATTTTTGAATCTTAAAACTAACATTATATTAGTGTTATTACATTTTGACAACATTAAAAGTTCTGAACTTAATCGTTTTAGAAAAGTCAAATTTTCTTTTAAACGTAAAAATTATTCGTGATTTAATCAGTATCACTTCTTAAGGAAACTTCACTTCCAAAAATATGTTCATTTTTATTTTTATCAGCTACAGGTAGTGTAGTGGCTGTTGAAATTCTTCCAGAAGTATCACTACTTCTGGAAAGTTGCTGTCATTGAATATCAACATCATCATCATCTTTGAAAAATTTCTCTTTTGTATCAGGTTGTTTTTTAGGATCTGAATTTTTTTGTAAAATTTTTTTATTTTTACAGTTATCATTTCCATTAGTTTTGGTGTCAACTTTATTATCTATCATCAAAATTTGACTCCTAAAATTATGAAAAACTCTTTTTTAAAAATATTTTATTCAATTTACTAAAACATTTTAAAAACAAATATTATTGAAAAGAAATATTGACAATGTAATGAAAAGTGCTGTAACATTGAATTTTACATTTATTTATAACTTTACTCGTTAAAGTCCTTTTGTGTTATATTCTTCTGATCGGATGATGATGTGCTACCTTCTGAACCTGTAGAGCTTATATTTCTGCTTTCTATTAAATTTTGAATTTTTTGTGGTAATTTCAATTCTCCTATTATGTTTGATCTAAATTTAACAAGTAATTAGTGAATTTTTCAATATGAGGATATCAAAAGTATTTTTATATAATAAATTTTTAAAATACCCAATTTGTCTTCTGTTTATTTCTTTTTGAATTGAATCAGGAATCTTTGGGTAATCATCATGTTTAGAATAGCTTGAAAAACTACCATTTACTGCATTTGTAGATAAATTCATTGAAGAATCTAAATCTCCATTTAACATTTCAGCAGAAAATGTTGGTCTTGCTGGTATTATGGGAGACCGACAGCAAACTCTAAAAGTTCATTATGTAATAAAGGACAATTTGAAAAAGAAAGGATAATTAAAATATTTCATTATCAAATTTAATGTTGGTAGCACTTACGAATTGACATCTTCCAACTTTTTCAATAATCTCTCATTCTCTCTGCACACCAATTCTTGATCTCGAATGAGTATATCTCTTGTTGAAAATAAATCAGAATTTTCCTTTCTCAAGGCATCATTTTCTTGCATGTAGTGTTTAACAAGTTCAATCAATTCTTGTCCTTCTAAATCTGCCAATTTTTTCAATTCTACCTCTGTCATAACTGGGACGATGCTTCCACCTGAAATGTACACAGTATAGTTTCATTTTTTTTTCCCCTGTATCATCGCCATATTAAATATTAATTGTAGTTGTGTAGTTTTATGTGTAGTTTTTCTTTTACTTGATAGTGAAAGCTTGGAACCGATTCCATCACTTGTTTCTAACAGTGACCGAGATTCAAGAGGCATTCGACCCAAGTTTAATAAACTTCGTAAATGTTCATTTTCATTTTGCAAAGCGTTAACTTCTCGTTTAAGACTGAGAATCAAAGCATCTCTGGGATCCTGAAGAAAGTGTAAATTTTTTAAAAATGAATTTCAATTTGTGTAAACTTTTCTGTCATGAAAAAATAAATTGATTTACCATAACAACAACTGGTTTTGTTGTTATATTTTTTGCTCTCGCTGCATATCTTAATGTATTTAACGTTTCGCTTATGTTTGATTTTGCCGGTGAAATGCAAGCTATCTAAAATTAAATTAAAATTTTTTAAATTAAACTCTAGCCCCCAAAAAATTACTTCATCGTTGTTTTTTACACCTACACCTTTTGTTTAAAACTATTACTACATATCGTTATAATTGTAGCCAAAAACCATTTTGTAAATATTTATTTAAAAAATTATCTTACCATTAAAGTTACTCCATTACCAGCAAGGGCTATCAGCCAAAAGTTTTGTTAATTTGCTATCCCTGTAGGGTATATGTCCAGATTTTTTTTTCGAATCGCTTAATGAAGCAATACAATATCCTAATATTAAAAAAAAAAAAAAAAAAAAAAAAACATCAAATATTATTTCACATAAATTAAATTTTCAACTTTTTTTTTCTTTTTGAAAACCCTGACCCCAGTCAGCCATATTAAAATAATAACTTAATTGAATAATAACTTAAAATTATATTTTATATACATAATAAATACATATAATTTTCCAATAAATGTAAAACAAAACGATAAATAAATAATTTCCCCCGGAACTCCCCTATTAAATTATATTCAAATGAAAAAAAAAAAAAAAAAAAAATCGAATTCAAAGTCAAATAATAAAAATCAAATGGAAAAAAAAAAAAAAAAAGCTGTCAGTTATTTCGTCACGCTAAGGTTTCTAATATTTTAAAAATGTCGAATTAAATATTTAAATGGTATAAATAAGTTAAAACGCGATTGTTTCAAAGAATATTTCTTAAAACGTAGTTTTTTTTACCCTTTTTAATATTTCATAAATTAAATTTATTTAACCTCATTAATAGGTCAAAATTAATTATGAAAAAAAAAAAATATCATTATAGTTTTCTTCTTACCTAAAACCATGAGACTTTTATTAATATTATTAGCTTCTTCTAGAGTTTTTCCTTCGCTGTGTGTTTTTTTTGTCATTTCACTTCCGGCTAAATCCACGAAATTTATTTTACCTTGTTTTGATATGAATACTTGAGATTCTGGAATCGATTGTTCTGACGTTATGTGAACGGTTAAAATAGTGTGACTTCTGCTGGAATAATCATTCATGTTATGTCTTCCCACCGATCGGTTTCTCATCCCTGGAAAAATTAAATACCCATTAAAATTTTTTTTTGTTTGCGAATGGGGGGGAGGGGAAAAGATTTGAGTATTGTACCTTCTTCTAAAACTGCTAATAAATCATCCAATTCTTCGCAATCTACGGTAAAAAGATTTTCAACAAAAAATCCTTGTGATTTTTTTGACCATCTAACCGATAGAGGTTTTCTAGAGGAGCCATTCAATAGATCAATCACCTAATGAATGAAAATTAATTTGTTTTTAAATTATAAAGAAAAAAAAAAAATCGAGAAAAGCGGTTATTGTTGTTACCTTTTCATTATATATTTCTAAAAATGATGCTTTGAGTACAAAATGAAAATCTCTTCTTTCTTGAAGTAATTTAAATAAATACATAAAACTTCTAAAAACTAATCCATGATGTTCTGAATAAACGTCTACTGGTCCTTCAAACTATAAATAAATTTATTAAATTTTTTTTTTTGTCGGACATAAAACCAGGTTGATGTTTTTCATTTAAATAAAAAGAAAAATGAAGATAAATAATTTGTAAATTCTTATAATTAGTATTTTATTAGAATTAGAAAACTAACCAAACCGGGGGGACCGGTCAAAGTATGTGTTTTTCCACTTCCGGTTTGTCCATAACAAAAAGCTGTACAATTATATCCTTCTACAGCCATTTCAATTAATCTTTTTATTCCAGAATGTTGTAAAATATCTTCTTGAGTTGCCAACGGTTCGAAAACAACATTATATGTGAATATTTTAGATTTTTGTCCGATCGATTGAGTATCAAGCTTTAATAAAATACAAAAGTAAACTTTTTTCCTTTATAAAAGAAAATTTAACTTTAAAAAAAAGAAAACTTACAATTATTTGTCCACTTCCGGGAAATGAAACAACAGAATCATCTCCATTTTTTAATTCTTTTTTATTCAATGGTCTAACTCTAAAATAAAACAACATTAAATACATAACGCACAATTTTAATCATTATTATTTATTTATTTTCCTACATGAAAAATAATAAGAATTGGGGGTGGGGGAGGGAAGGAGGGGATGAAAAAAAAAAAAAAACTTAATCGAGTTTCGAATTATTTAAAATGAGTATATAATCATAGTTGATGACGTCACGAGGAAATAGTCGTAAATTTTAGCAGAAATAAACTTAAATGTAAACATTGATTTATTTTAACCAAATTAAATTATAATAATCATGTTTAAATAGTATCGAGTCAGTGCTAAATTTTTATTTAACAAAAAACAAAAAAAAAAAAAAACAAAAAAAAAAAAGAAAACCGAAATATTAATATGGGGGGTAAAAGCGAAACGGACACTTCGGAAAGCGTTTACGAAAGTGATGTAGAAGAAGTACCATATAGGGAAGAAGAAAGAGATGTTAGAGCTTGGGTAACATATTATGTCGACATGTGGAAAAATTATTGGAAAAAAAGATTTTTTAGACAATTAATAAGAAGTGGTATAGTTTTTATAATTGGTTTAAAACTTTTAAGAGAAATCAAAGGATTAGCTTTTCTACCTCCGTATTCTATGGCACCTGAAGAATCGCCATATTGATTTTTTTATTTTTTTTATATATAATTTAACACATATATATATATATTTTTTTTATTATATCTTCTTATTTTTAGATCATCATTTACTATTTTGCATTTTTGGCTCACCCATTTTAAATTTGTCTATATGAATTTTTGTTAACGTTTAAATTAATAAAATGTGACGCGTATTAATAAATTTTATTTTATTATTATTAATAAATAAATAGCATGCATACCTTACGCAAACCTTAATGTTATCTTCAAGACCTGATATTCCAGAATTTTTAATAGCTTTACGATAAATAACATCAGAACCTTCTGACCTAAAAAATATAATTTTGAATTATTTATATCAATTTATAAGCGTTATTATTATCATTATTTCTTTTAATTAACCACGTGTGTGAGAGAGAGAGAGAGAAAATAAATAATTAAATAAATATTATCGTACTCGCTTCCTCTTGAACTTGGTGGTTTATCATCAAAACGAAATCTTTCTTCTGCACTTTGTGATTTTCTCATCATTCTTAATGGACTAATATTTCTGCTGTTATACGGCGATGATTTTTTTATATTATTAATATTATTATTATTATTTTTAGGTGAATGATAACCGTTAACATGATTTTTTGATCCTCCTTTCCTACCTAAACTACTTTCTTTCTTATGCGACATTTTTCTTTCTTATTTCTTTCACTTATTTTATTTTTTGCATTTAAATTTTTATTTTACCAACAAAAATTATGTATTCATGTATTATTTAATGTTTAAAGTTTCTTATTAAAATGTTAAAAATTTCTAGAAAGGTAGAGAAAAAAAAAAAAAATTTTTTTCTTTTTTAATTTTTTTCTTATCACATTATATCTAACAATAAAATTTCTTTTATCAAACTTTCAAATAAAACTTTTTCTTTTCTTTTCTTTAAATCGCACACAATTTTTATTTAAATAAATTCAAAACAAAATAAATATAATTAAATACATGATTGTTTTATTGAAAAATTTAACTGACACTGAAATAAAATTTTATATGGGGGTAATACCAATACTCTTTTGAAGGACATTTTGAGGGTCGTAACTTTGGTAACCAAATTTTGTGCTAATGCAATCGATTATTATTATTATTTTTTTTTTTTCATACTACTACCTTGTTGTGAATCAATTAAATATATATTTCAATTCATTTATTATAAAAAAAATAAATAAACGGTGTAAATAAAGAAAAAATTTTATTAATTTAATAAAGAAAAGAGGGGGCGTGTGTGTGTGTGTGTGTGATAATATTTCCTTCCTTTTCATTAACCTGATTTTTATTTTTATTTTTTTTTACGCCGATTTACGATTTTAATCTTTAACAAGGTTCACATAAAAAAAAAAAAAAATACATATGAAATATTGAGCAATAAATTATTTCAACGGAAAAAAAAATTAATTCTTTTGCATATGTTTATTCCATCATTAGAAACACGCAACAACATTTTTAATAAATTTTTTTATTTACGTTTAAGGAATCGTAACGGTCGTTAACGGAATCTGTAACGTTTTTTTACGTCACTTTTTTTATTAAATTTATGTATGGGCTGGAGCTCTCGATGGTTATTCGAATTAAATTTTTAAAAAATTGATTTTTTTTTTTTTTTTTTAAAGAAATATTTTAAGGTGATCGAAGGAGAAATTTTACGTAGTTGTCATGACGATTCAAAAAAAAAAAAAAAATCATTTTTAATAATTAGCACTTTTTTATTGTGAATGAATCATAAAAAATTTTTACGTCAAAGTCATCATTAATTAAATTTTATGTATTTACAAATGTTGTAGGATTGTGTAACATGATGAAAAATCAATAAAATTTATTTATTTATTTTTTTTTTGTGAGCCCTTTTCACAAATAATAAAATATTATTAATTAAAACAAATTTATGTATTGTAATTACTAGTTACATGTACAGGTGTCCAAAAAAAGTTTACAATTTATAATTTTTAGTAATAATTATGTGAGGAATCATGTAATAATTATCGAAACATTTTTAAAATGAGTTATTAATTAAAATGTTATAATTACAGTATCAAAATTTAACTTTATATTTCTTCATTAATAATTAATTAATAAATAAATGAAATATTCGAGTTATTAAAAATATTATAAATAAAGTTTACAAAACTGTTTGTCGATATAAAAAATGTTATTTCAAAAATTTTTTAAATTAAGTAATTTGAATTCGAATGAAACAAATGATTTTATTATTAATTTAAATATAAATAATAAATTATAGTTTTTGATAAAAAGATTACAAAAAAAAATATTGTCGAGGATAAAAGAATTTTTGATTTTAGGCCAAGGGCAATTATCACATTTTCGCTCATTAAACCTTAATGTACCATTGACCTTTCTTTTTTTTTTTTTTTTTACTAATAACACCTTTTTTTTTCTCTTTCTTCAAGCAGGTGTTAAATCTAGTAATTATTTAATTAAGTTTTTTAAGCAGTGAAATAATACTTACATACAAACACTAATGTCATCTTAATAATGTTTTATAAAATTTTTAATTTTGTTCGAGGAAAATAATAATACACACAGTATTATGTAAAACATATTATTATTAACTTATATATACATATAAATTATATAAACAAATAATGTAATTCACAAATCAAACTCATTATTTATTAGAAGTAGATGATTTCGATTTTGATCCTATACTTTTGGATAACAAAGATTTTGCATTTCCTAAAGCAATCGACCTTAATTGTTCTTCAGCAGTTGCATTAACAGTTTTTGTTATCATTTGTTTTAGTTTTTGAACTTGAACGTTTTTATTTTTTTTTGGAGGTATTGGTGCATCTAAAAATATACAAAATGATTTAATAATTATTAAGGTTATTTTGAGAATAAGGTTATGTTGATGATTAATTTGTAAATATGACCTGTAAATCAAAAGCATGTATGTTAAATTAAAAAAATTTTTTTTATGAAAACGTGCAATGTGCAGTAATTAATAATAATATTTAAAATCCTTACTTCCACGTTTTGAAATAGCCGATCCTTTTTTCTTTTTAACTTTAATTGAATCTGGTAGTTTTATTTTAGATTTAAATTTTCCCTGAGGCATTTTAAATAAATCCTTAAAACATTTAACAAATTAACTTTTATTTAATAACAATAATAACAAGTAAAAAATAGTGTCAATTATTATTAATCAAATTATTTGACGTGGCAATAAAATTACAGTTTTATTTTTATTTAAAATGGCGGGCTTTTTAAACTTTTGCGCCAAATTTTTTCTTTTTGCGTCATAGTTGATTACACTTTAAAGTGTTCAGTAATATTTTAATGTGATGTATGTGATTGTCATTTATAAAATTAATAAAGTGTTAAAATAAGGTAAATTATGGCAAGAAAGGTAAATAAAATTATTTAAAATTTCATTTTTAATATTTTATTTAATCAATTTATCAAATACACAATAAAATAATACCTTACATTAATTATTATTATAATTAAAATACAATTACAAAACAACAACATACACAAAACTATTAAATATTAATGTTTGACTTATTTTTATAATCACCATTTAATTAATTAGGACACATTATTAATAATAATAAAAATAATAATAAGAGAGCTATAAAAACAAAAGCCATAAGCAAAACTATATAACTACATTCAATCTAAAATACAAAAAGAAGCTTTTTTTTTTTCCAATTTTTTTTTTCATTTTTTTTTTTTTTTTTAATAAGACACTTTATTATAATTTCTTCTTCCTTTTTTTTTTTATTGAAGCATATTTAAACGATACACATTAATCATAATT
>NW_002987366.1:76317-78110 GCF_000006295.1 Pediculus humanus corporis
TATATTCCTAATAAATTTGATATGCGAATTAAATTATTAAAAACAAAATGGTTGAAAAAATAATAATAATAATAATAATAATATAAAATAATAAACTTAAAAGTCATGTTTTAAATAATCACAGATAAATCAATTTTTTTTTTTTTTTTTTTTTTTTTTTTTTTTTGAGCAAAGCGTAAAATTCTAAAAAAAAAAAAAATTGAATAATGATGATAATGTTGGGGGCCTGGGTATTTAATTAAGCATTTTTTTTTTATTTAATGATATGCTGATTAGGGTTAATGAGGGAAAATCTACATTTTAAAAAAAATGAATTTTCTTAAGTTTCCATAACTAAATTGCTCAATTAATTATCATAAATTAATTTCATTATTACAAGTTAAAAATTTGTTCATTCATTTTCTATCATCTAAAATGATTTTTCAAAAAAAAAAAAAAAAAAAAAATTGAAAAGTAAATTTCTTCTCTCTTAATCCCAACAAACTTTTCTTTTAATCCCTTTTTATCCCTTCTTAATCCCTTTCTTTTACTTTTCAACACAAAAAAAAAAAAAAGGGATTATTTGTTTTTGTAGGCAATTAATTTTTTTTTTTTTTAACTAGTCATATTTATTGTTTGAAGCTTAAATTATAAAAATGCCTCATGCAGTCTTTTTGGTTTTTTTTTTCTTTTTCTTTTTTTAAATGATCCCTTTTTTTTCCCTCTCTCTCTCTCTCTTTATCTCTAAAAATTACTGGATAATTAAATAACACAAGCTTATCCTCTAAAATTTTTTTTTTTTTACTTATGGGTGCAAAAATTATTAACATCAATCAGCCTTTCTAAATATTAATTATCGCAATTTAATACGTGTGTATATATATATATATATATACTATTTAATCAATATTAAAAATTATTAACGTAATTAAAAATAAATCAATTTTTTTTTATATACGTATTAGTAGCAAAATTATTTTTTACAGCCTTAATTTTAATCAAAAAAAAAAAAATAAAAAAAAAAAACATTTTTTTTTTCGCAAAAATTTTATACTTAACAAAAAAACTTATTAAATTAAAAAATTATTTATATATTTATTGTTTTTTTTATTATTCAAAAGTGCGCACGTCAATTTAAATTTCAAATTTGTTTTGTTTAAATAAATTGTCACCCATAATGGTATATAGGCCACAAAACGCAATTAATTTAAATTTAAATTAAAAATTTTTTTTTTGAATAACTGCATCACGTGTGTTTGTTTTTTTTTTTTTTTTTTTTTTTTCATTATTTGCAGTAATTAATATTAATCAAAGGCAATTTTTTTTAAAAAAAGGGAGTTTTTTTTTTTTGTTTGTTTGCTATTTCATCCACTTAAAACAAATCTTTAAAAAAAAAAAAATGTTTAAAAATATTAACGTAATTAACCATAAGCAACAACTTTATTAATTTTTCAAAATTTCAAATATCCCCAGTATTATTATTATTATTATTATTTTTAAATTTTTTAAGGTTCACTTTACTTTTTTTTTTTTTTTTTTTAATTATTTGTCGAATTCTCATTTAAAAAAAAAAATTTTTTTTTTTTTTTATTTTATTTTCCTGACTAGATTATTAATGCATTATGTGTAAAACATATTATTATTATTATTAATTAAAATTAAAAAGCATGTAATAAGCTCCTTATTTATACTGCATAAATTTAATCAATAATGTTAATAATTTTAGTTTTTTTTTTTTTTTTTTGTTTATGTTACTGACAAATGAGCAATTGTTTAAAAAAATTATTGAAAGACCTGAGTGTGCAACAAAATAT
>NW_002987366.1:78393-91129 GCF_000006295.1 Pediculus humanus corporis
CTGCTCCCTCCAACAGATGTTTAGCCAATTCTAAAAATAAAAGATATTTGTAGTATAAAATGAGTAAAAACAAAATCAATTCAATTTAATTTCATACCTATTTCTTCCATAATATGATTTGTTGTTGCATCTACTTCGGTTATTTCACCCACACCCAGAGGGTTAACTGCCCAAATTTGAAATGAGTATGTCGAATTAGGATGAAGGTGATATACATCGATTTGTCTCTAATTATGCAAAAATAATAAACATATTTAGTTTTAAAATAACCATTAGCAGTAATTTTTTTAGGTTTTAAAAAGGTATCTTACTGCTGTTGGGCTTATATGAACAGGTAATACATTATGCCATGAACCTTTTGTATCATTTTTCAGTCGATACTGAGCAGAAAAATATGATATGTCGTAACCACCTGTATCGCTAACATCCCATAATAAAAGTGCAAGAACTGTCGAAGGATGAACTGAAACATTTACTAACATTGGAGGTGGTGCTAAAACCAAAAAAAAAATTATTTAGATTTATTTTAAATTTACTGACAAAAAAAACAAGGCTAAAAATACTTACTTCTTACAATTACTTTATATATGATGTTAACTTCACTATACTCATCTAGTAAATCATTTCCATTTATTTTATCAACATCTGACATATTTTTTTCCAAAGTACACATATAACTACCGGAGTCACTTTTAATAACTTTTTCAAGAGATAAACTACCATTTGGTAGTATTTTTAATCTATTTACTTGACCATCTTCTCTACCGCTTTTTATCCACATAACAGGTTCAATTTTAGAAAACTGTGAGAAGGCAAAATCTTGATTACAGGGAATAGTAATATTTTCACCCATGTCGACGAAAAATTCTTTGCTTTCAGAGTGACCACAATTGCAACCTTAAAGAATTATATATATGAGTGAGACAAAATTAAATAATAAATACGATATTAATTAATAGCAATTCAGTTATTACATACATTTAGCGATAACTATAAGTAGAAATATTTGAAAATACTTTTTATTAACCATTCTTCCATAGTAATATTAAAAAAAAAAGAAAAGTAAAGTACAATATTATAAATTTTTCTCTTTTTTTCTTAAATAATAAAATACAATTTTCATAAGCCAATTTTGTAAAAAAAAAAAAAAAAAAAAAAATTAACATAAGGCTTCTGACAGTTCTGTCAAATCCATTTCTAGGAGTAAGGCCCTTTTTAAAAAGTAAACAAACTGGGCCCCGAAAAAAACAAGTAAAAAGTACCAACTGTATTTTAATAAAACTTTATAGATGAAATTCAAAATTATCAAAGACCTTTTCTTCTTTTAATTTGAATGTACGTATGTTTTTATTTTGACTATTAAATTTTCAAAACTAATCATGTTGCTACGTTAACTCCGTTATTAATTCAGAGTTTTCCTATAAGGTATGTCATTTTTTATTCCTTTTAAGTTATAAATATTGATAAAAGATAATGTCTCTCCGTGAAAAAAAAAAAAAAAAAAAAAAAGTTAGAAAAACTGTTATGTAATTACAAAAATTTTATATGTTTTAACTAAAGTATTTGTTAACTAATATTATTTGAAATATTTTGAGTGATGTTTAAAAAAATGTTGAAAATATATTTTTGTAATTTATAGTTGTCATCATGACAAATATGATTTATATCAATTTGCTTACTTTTGAATGTGTACACTTATCAATATGACTACAGATAATTACTTGAAATTAAATTACCACACTTTTATAAATCTATTTTTATAAAGATTTGAAGTAGAGATTTTATTAATAATTTTTTTTTAAATGTTTCCTCATTGTAAGTAACATTTAGAAAACTTGCCACCCTTAATACCCTTTAAACGATATTTTTGTAACAACAAAAAAATATACTTTATACAGCAGATTTTGTGTTAAGAAATCAGTCGTATTGCCCTTATAAATTATACTAAAATTGCTTTAATTATTTAATGATTTACTTAATAATTTAGCAATTTACTATCAAACAATTTTACTTAATTAAATTTTTAATAATTGACTCCTTTGACAAATTTAACTGATTTTTGTTAATTTGGTGATTTGTTAATTTGGAAATTGAAATTTAATAATACTTTAACGTTTTCATTATTTTTTACAACTTGTAAAGTTTTACGATTTCATATGATCAATCATTTATGTTTTATTTATTTATTTTAAATTGTGTTCTTTATTTTAGTTTTTAATTGTGAATAAAATGTCTTAAAGAATTGTAAGAAAGGAAGAGAAAAATTTTTATTTTATTAAATTAGGGAAATAATAATTAATAAACTTGAATAAACTTAACAAAAATTTGTATGATATATTGAATAGTAAAATTTTTTAAGTCAATTTATATTTAAAACTTTATTATTAAGTAAAGGTTTTAAAAAATTAACCACATTAACAATTACTTGTTTATAAATAATTTCCCCCCCCCCCTGTTACAACGGGGGGGGGGAATTTGTTTTTTGTTAAACTAAACCAAAAAACAATTGGATAAAATTAAAAAAAAAAAGCAAAAATAAATTTAAAAATAAGTGAATAAAAATAAATTAATAGGAGATTTATATCATTTTTATTCTGGTTTTTATTAAATTTCGTTTTATATAAACATTTAAAATTTTTTTTCCTTGTAAAAATGTACATTTTTAAACAAATGTCTAAAGATTAAAAATGGTTGGTAGCCTTTTTTCATAGACGTTTTACCTTTGACATTTAAAAAAGTATAAAATCCCCCCCCCCCATTTCGTTTTACCCTTTTCCAACCCTTTCCTTCTTCCCTTATCTATCCCTTTTTTTTTTTTTTTTTACACCCTGCATTTTAATTTATTTCCTTGGAGTTTTTTTTTCTTTTCTTCATATCCATTATCCTTATACTATAACACACTACCTTTCTTCCTTTTTTAATAAAATAACAAAAGAGCAAAAAAAAATTTTTCGAAATTCAGTTTTGGGGATAGACGGGAAGGAAAATTAAAATAAAAATTTTAAATTTTATTTAAAGGGGGAAATAATTTGGATTCGTAAATTGATTTTTTTTTTTTTTTTTTTTTTTAAACTAAATGACTTATCGAACCGTTAACAAATTTTTTATTTATAATTTAGCCTTTAAAAAAAAAATTTAAAGTGTATAAAAATAATAATAAAAAAAAAAGAAAGAAAAAAGGAAGAGATCGAACGGGGGGCCGGGGGTCGGGGGGCCCGTGAGGGGGGGGCCATAGGGAGAGGGAAAAGTTAAAACTATAAGGAAATTTTGACATGCGCATTAAAGGAAACAGATTTTCAAAAACGGAAAAATGGTTTTTTTTTCTTTTTTTTTTTTTTTTTTTTTTTCTCTCTCTTCACCGCAGCTCAATATTTCCGTGCACCCAATATTTTTGCAGTATTTAATTTTTAACTGGGATAACCAAGTGGAGCTCCTCAATATTTTTTTTTTTGTATGTTTATTTGTTATTTTAAATTATTTTAAAATTTTCAATAATAATAATAATAATAATAATAATAATTGGGTGACAAGGACGGTCGATTATTTGTTAAGGAAATAAAAAATTATTTGTGTTATTAAAAAAAAAAAAAACGTTTATATTCATGTTACGTAATAATTATTGGTTAATTATTAATGTCAAAAAGGTATGTTTTTTGTAATTTTTTCCGAATTTGAGCTTTTAAACAAAAAAAAAAAAATAAATTTATTTATTTATTTAATTTATTACTTTCGAACGTTTTCAAACAAAAAAAAAAAAAAAATTTATTAATGGATTTTTTTTATTTTAAAACAAAAAAGATTTTAACGATAGATTATCAAATAATTTTTAACCATTGATTTCTTTCTTAACGTTAAATTTTTTCACTTAAATATTATTATTATTATTATTAATAAATAATAATTATTTATTCCTCCATATGTGAAGTTTAAAAAATTATTTATCATCATCATCATCATCATCATCAATAAATATGATTTAACTGTGAATATTTATTTAAAAAATTTAAATGTTTATAAATTTTTATTTTATTGTTTATTTAACTTTTATTTATACGTAAAAAAATGTTTAAATAAATAACTCGACACATTGAAAATAACGTAATAAGTGTGTTTAATTACTTTATTATTATTATTATTATTATTTTATTTTTTGTTTGTTTGAGTATTAATGAAAAGAATTTAGCAAGGGGAAATAATAATAAAATTATAGAATCTACGATAATTAAAATTTAAGAAAATAAAAATTTAATATACCTTATTTTTATTTCTCGAGTGTTTTTATTTATTTATTTTTTTTTTGGCACTTTCCAAAGAACTTTTAAATGTTTAAAAAAAAAAAAAAAAAGTTATTACTTTTGTTCGAGATTAAAATCTGTTTTGTTTAAAATTAAATCAGAAATTTGTAGCATGTTATTTATTTTATTAAAGATTCATTGTTAAATTTGGATTCAAATTTGTTTTCTTTTTATTTTATTTTCAGATAATTCAAATTTTCTTCAAAAAAAAAAATGGCTTAATAAAATTTTTTATTTAAAAACAAAAAAACAGAAAAAAAAATTTCCTTTTTTCATAATGATTATGAATAAACTGAAAAATTAAAAAGGGGGAGAAGACAAAAAAGGAAGAAAAAAAAAGGAAAAAAAAAGGAAAAAAAATGTTGATTAAAGAATATAGAATTCCTTTGCCTTTGACCGTCGAAGAATATCGTATAGCTCAACTCTACATGATAGCGGTAATACTCTTTTATTTCTATTAATTAATTAATTAATTTTATTATTATTATTATTATTATTATTATTATTATTATTATTATTGTCATATTTATTTATTTTTTTTTTTTTTTTTAGAAAAAAAGTAGAGATGAAAGCAAAGGAGCCGGAAGTGGAGTTGAAATTCTTGTTAACGAACCCTATGAAAATGGTCCAGGAGGAAAAGGGGGTCAATACACGAGGAAAGTTTATCACATAGGATCTCATTTACCCGGATGGATAAAATCTCTCATCCCTAAATCGGCTTTAACGGTCGAAGAAGAAGCCTGGAATGCTTATCCGTATACTAAAACGAGATACACGTCATTATTTATCGAAAAATTTTTCATTGAAATCGAAACTTATTATTATCCCGACAATGGATATCAAAATAACGTTTTCGGTTTGTCGGGAAACGATTTAAGAAATCGATCCGTCGGTAAGATTCTTTCAAAAAACGTTG
The DNA here is from genome assembly GCF_000006295.1 of Pediculus humanus corporis. Taxonomy (NCBI): domain Eukaryota; kingdom Metazoa; phylum Arthropoda; class Insecta; order Psocodea; family Pediculidae; genus Pediculus; species Pediculus humanus. Next base: position 83,605 of record NW_002987366.1, read on the forward strand.
TTGATGATAATAATAATAATAATAATAAATAATAATTTTCGTGTGGGAAATTTTATTAAATTTATTTTATTTTATTTTATTTTATCAATAATTTAGATTTAATTGACGTGGTCAAAGATCAAACTCCCGGAGTGGATTACATCAAAGAAGAAGATCCGAAAATATTCGTGTCGGAAAAAACGGGGAGAGGTCCCCTTTCGGAAAATTGGTTGAACGAGTATTGGGAAGAATGTCAGGGGAAAAGTATGCCGACGTCTAAAGGAAAATCCGTCATGTGCGCTTATAAATTGTGTCGCGTGGAATTTCGTTATTGGGGGTTGCAGTCGAAACTTGAAAAGTTTATTGATGACGTAGGCACGTGTATATTTTAAATAAATTTTTTGCGCGTAAACCTTTGATTGGGTGAAAGTTTTTGTAATGTGGGGGTCATGTGATGACTCCATTTATATAAATTTTTAATAATAATTTTAAATTTGAAACTTTTTTTTTTTACATTGCAGCTTTAAGAAAAACAATGCTTCGAGCTCACAGGCAAGCTTGGGTATGGCAAGACGAATGGTACGGACTTTCCATGGAAGACATAAGAAAAATAGAAAGGGAAACACAAGAAGCATTGAAAGAAAAAATGGGGGGAGAAGACGATTCGGGAGAAGAGGAAAACAGTAATTAAAATTTAATAATTTGATTTTAAATTTTAAGTTTACGTTTGAACATGATTGATTAATAAATGATTAAATCGCAGACGTTGCAAAAAATATGAATACAAAAACTCCAGAAATTGATAAAACTTTGGCGGAAGCTTTTGAGAAAATAGTCGAAGGACCGAAGAATGGACAAGAAAACAAGGAAGTTAATAATCTTCGGAACGAAGACAGTAATTTTCCAGTAAATTTAAACATCGGGAGGTAAAAATTTAAAAAAAAAAAAAAAAACTATTTGTCAAATAATAATATTTGAAATAAAAATAATGTCTAATTTGATTTTAAAAGAAATGAAGATGAAATGGTTCAGGGAATAAGAAGAAAATGGAGTCGGTCATTTTCAAGAGATGCTTTTAATTCTCCCACAGGTTCTGGAAAAGAATTTGATTTAAATGTCGATAAATGGAGAATGGAATCATTGAGAAGGGATTCGGAATCGGAAAGTGATGAAGAATTTTTTGACTGTCAAGGTGCGAAACCTGATTTTTTTTTTTTTTTTTTGGGCTTCGATGTAACTAAATTTTATGCAGAAATAATAATAATAATTTTTTTATATAGTTATAGTTGAGGTTTTATCATTTTTTTTTTTTTTTTTTTTTTTTTTTACAAAAGGGAGAAATTTTAAAGTTTTTTATAAAAAAAAAAAAATTGAATCTTTATTTAGATGGTAAATAAAATATTTACAGAAGATGTTTCAAGTGCAGGTACATTGGTAAAATGGAGTTCTCTCGATATACTACCCGATGACGAATTAGGATTGACTTCTCCCGATGTAGAATTGAATACTAAAGGTAGTACAAAAAAAAAAAAAAATTGTTACTCGTAATAAAAAAAAAAAAAAATTGTCGATTTTAAAAATATGATGGTGACGGGTACAAAATTTTTTTAGACAGTATATTTTCTCACGATTTTGTTCAACATTTAACTTCAGAGAAAGGGAATAGACTGCATTTAACAAAGTCTACGAATGAAACAACCTCTTATCCGGACAATTCTCCAACAACTAATTATCAATCGTGCAATACAAGCATATTAATTATCGTTCTTCACGCCGGAAGTGTACTTGATGCTAATGCCGATTTTAATGCTAAAAATTCCGATTTGACGACTTTTCGTAGCGCTTTTGAAACCGTCATAAATCAACATTACCAATCCGTTATGGGGCATATCACGATAAAATTGGTTTCTTGTTCGAGTATATGCACCGAAGCTTTGGGAGTTTATCTAGGTAAATTGGTACGTTGATTTTACACGTCGGTAATTAACGTTTTAGTGATTCGCAATTTTTTTCTCATTTTTAATGTTTTTCAGTTTAAGTCCTTATAGTTTCAACGTTTCACCAACTTTAAATGATGTTCCTCAAGTGACCAACGATTCAATTCCAGTTGGAGCCATTCCATTGTTTGCTTGTTCCAGCGCAGAATATCAAGATTCCGTCACAAAAACTATCATTTCATGTAATTCGTGTTATCAGGAGTTTATAAAATCAGAAGAAGGAAAAGGTTTTAACGGAAGAGTTGTATTCATAGGTATAATAATAATTTTTTTTTTTTTATAAACTTTTGTTATTTGTAAAGCCCCTCCCCCCCAACAAACAATATTATAAATTAATTTAATTGTTTTAGGTGATTCAGTGGGTTCAATTTTAGCATACGATGCTATTTGTTGCTCGTCCGGTAATTCTCGTCACGGTAGCGAAAATAGTATTTTAGATGCAGATATTGAAGTCTACGATATTATGGATGGTCAAAAAATTATGCTCGAACCTAGAACGTCAGAAAGCGGGTGAGACAAAATAAAAAAAAAAAAAAAGTAATCGTGAAATTATAAATTTTATTATTTACTTAATAAAAAAAAAAAAAAATTTTTATGATTGCAGGGATCAGGCGAGCGTGTCTAAATTATGTTTCGAAGTCGCAGATTTATTCATGTTCGGTAGTCCTCTCTCTCTCGTTTTAGCCTACCGGAAAATTTTAAAGGATGAAAAAAATTTACCGTTGACTCAACCGGGATCTTGTCAGGTGTATAACCTTTTTCATCCTACTGATCCCGTTGCCATGCGCTTGGAGCCACTTATATCCGCGAGATTTTCTATCATTCCACCCGTTAATATAGCTCGATATCAGAAATATCCTCTGGGTGACGGTCAACCACATCATTTGCGTAAGTATTTTCAATTACGAATGTGTCATTATTGATAGAATCGATGTTAAAATTGAAATTTTTTTTTTTTTTACAGTCGAACTTATTCAGTCGCATCCTCAGTGGTTTGCAGAAGGATCAAAGTTAAATTCATCTCAAAATTCTGGTCCCTCGAGACGAATGTCCGAAGTCAGTTTGCAAAGTACGTTATCAGGATTTATCGACAGTTTACCTCTTCAAAGTATTACTTCCAGTAAGTAAGAGTTTGATAAAAGTTTTTTTTTTTTTGTAATTTATATCAATTTATTAAATTGTATGAAATTATTATTATTATTTTACAGTTTCCCAAAAGTGGTGGGGAACCAAAAGACTTGATTATGCTCTCTACTGTCCCGAAGGATTGTCTAGTTTTCCTACGAATGCATTACCTCATCTCTTTCATGCGAGTTATTGGGAGTCGTTCGATGTTGTTGCATTTATTTTGAGACAGGTTAATTTTTATTTTAAAAACCAATAACGAATAAATTTAATTTCAGGATTTTCTTTCAGGTAAACATTACCGGTTTTTTTTTTTTTTTTAGATAACTAGAATTGAATTGCCGGCGTCAAATAACAAAGACAAAGAAATTTCTTCCTTTAACCCTGGGCAACCAAGGGAAAAATGGATTAAGAAAAAAACGTCGGTGAAATTGAAAAATGTTGCTGCCAATCATCGTGCTAACGATGTAATCGTAAAAGAAGGAGCCCCGCAAATTCTAGTCGCTCGTTTCATGTACGGTCCTTTGGACATGATCACACTCACAGGTTCGTTGATGGACAAAAAATTAGATGATGAGCAATAGCTAACACTTGACTGATAAAACTAATCTTTTTTCTTTTTTCAGGTGAAAAAGTCGATATTCACATAATGACAAGTCATCCGGGTGGAGAATGGGTTTACTACGGAACGGAAGTCACTGATAAAACAGGAAGAATAACTTTTACAATTCCACCTGATAAATGTTTAACTTACGGTATTTACCCGGTTAAAATGATTGTCAGAGGAGATCACACGTCTGCTGATTTCTATTTAGTTGTCGTTCCGCCGAAAACCGAATGCGTCGTATTCAGTATTGATGGATCTTTTACCGCAAGTGTTTCCGTCACGGGAAAAGATCCAAAAGTTAGAGCGGGTGCTGTTGATATTGTTAGGTACGTATAAAACCCAAGAGTTTTGAGTTTGTAAAACACAAACGAAGTTTTTATGAGTTATTGTTTCAATTACAGGCACTGGCAAGAATTAGGGTATTTTGTAATATACATAACAGGGCGACCGGACATGCAACAGCAAAAAGTCATGTCTTGGCTATCTCAACACAATTTCCCACACGGATTTATTTATTTCGTCGATGGTTTTTCGCGATTTCCTCTACTTCACAAAGCCGAATACTTGAAAGCTCTCATGCAAGATCACGATGTTATATTTCACGCAGCTTATGGAAGTGGAAAAGACATTAGCGTTTACACGTCCATCGGTTTAAAACCGAAACAAATTTTCATCGTGGGCAAAGTATCGAAAAAACTTCATTCCCAAGCGACAATATTGACGGACGGGTATGCAGCGCATTTGGCAAGTCTTAAAGCCTACGGAGGGTCAAGGCCGGCGCAGGGTAATGCAAGAATGGTTATTCCAAGAGGTTGTTTCGGTCTTCCCGGTCAAAATATTTCTCTTCAAAGAAGAAGGTAATGTATAAAATTTTTTTTTTTTTTCAATACATTGTTAACGTTTATTTTACATAACAACAAATCTCCGAAGACTTTTTCTCATTTCATTTTTCCCGGAAGACAATTTAAACTCATGAAAATTTTTTTTTTTTTTTTTTTTTTCAAATAGATCAGGTAAACATGGGTTTACGGGTTCAGTAACGACAGATTCTGGAAGTACATTTTCTCAAGTCATATCTCGTAAAAAAATTGTACATTCGTCGTCTCCGTCTTCGTCGAATAATCGCGTTTGACAACTTACTAAAAAACTTTAATTCATAGATTGTCATTCCAGCCAAAAATGAGCGAATTAATTAATATTTTTAACTTGTTTCCTTTTCTATATATTTTATACTTTTTTTACTCTATGAAATTTAATATTATTATTTAAAAAAATTGTTATTACTTTATAATCCATAAAGTTGCATTTTTTTTCATTTTTTTTTTTTTTTTTATTTAGAGAGTACAAAAATTAGGTAGAATTATTCTAATTATATATAATAGAAATAATTTCTAAATTACTTTTAATAATTTTATCTTTAAATGCTTGCCGTAAATAAAAAATAGTTTGTTATTTTATTTTAAAACCATATGTAAATATATATATATAAATATTATTATAACGAATACGTTTAATTGGCCAAACCATGACGAAAAAAAAATATATATTGTACTTATTAAAATTATGTAAATAAATTTATATTATTTATTAAAAAGTATTTCTTTAAAAAAAAAAAAAAAAGGATATGAATAAATATTATTATTAAATTATAATAATGTTCTAATGTCAAAACGGAATAGTCAAAAAAAAAAAAAATTTATTTTTTATTTTATGTGCTTTCATTTAGTATTTGAATATATAAAATTTTAATTATTATTATTATTATTGTATTATAATTAATTAATTGTTGATAAATATTTTTATTTTACATTTTATACTATGATATTAAAAAAAAAAAAACTATATTTAATTTATTTATATTTTATTAAAGATTTAATTTTTTATATTTCAAGTGCTAATTTTAAATTTTTTATATATATATATATTCTATTTAAATATATATATATATATATTGTTTGTAAAAATAATCTCTTGGACGTATCAATTTAATAATGTTATTCATTCAAGTATATATATATATATAATAAATGTTGAAATTTTAAAAAATAAAATTTTTATTCAAATAATTAAAATATATGATTTTTTAAAGGAAAATATAATTAAATATTAGTTAGTATTTATCAATGATATTATATATTATATAAATATATAATTCTAATTCTTTATCAGGTACATATTTAAAATAATAAAAATATTTTTAAAACTTTTTTTTTTTTTTTTTTATTATTTATAATAAAAAATTTAACACTCGGGTCCTAATAAATAAATAATATTTTACGTTGATGTTATACATAATAAATTATTAAGATATAAAATATTCGAAAAAAAATTAAATAAAAATAAATAAAAAGTATCTTATTTTTTGTAAAACATAAATATTTTATAAATAATAATTACTGTATATGACTGTGATTATTTCGTTTATCGTTTTTACATGTTTGAATTAATTTGAAGCATATGAACGTAATTGAAAATACTAACGATTAATGAATATTGCAAACATAAGTTAATATCATCGAATACTACTGAAAAACATTACAAAATAAATTTAAATCTGAAAATTTGTTTTTCAAACAAAATACTTCACTTGACTAGATAATTTTTTTTCTTAATTAGACATTATGACAACTGAATCAAAGTGTAAAGTGTTGAAGTGAAGAGTTAATCAACAACAGAAGTAACCTTTCTGAAATTAAGTATACAATGATTACTATATAATTAATTAAAATAAATACAAGTAAAGGATAAAATAGACTCACATTAAAACTGTTTTTTTTTTTTTTTTTTTTTTTTAGTCATCATCATCATCATCAGATGGTACAAAAAGATCATTCTCTTCCAAAAAATTAGCTATGGTTTTACTTATGGTTGCACCTATCAGCAAACCAGGTATGACAGTAAATATTACCCGTATTAATCCCAAAGGAACTTGTTTAGGTTCCGTATATAACGCTCCAGATTCCTTGACAATGACAGTCCTTTTAAAAATTTTATTATTATAATAAGAAAATTTAAATAATTTAACCCTTTGAATAAAACTACTTAAAACTTTGTCGGCCATACTGATATATATATTAGAATTTCGTAAAAAAAGGGCCCCGAAAATGAATGGAAATTTTTTGAAATTGCGGGAAACTTAAAAGTTGACATATTAATTATTATTATTATTATTACAATGATAAAAAATTTCGTATTTAAATAAAAAAAAATTTATTTTGTTACAAGTTTTTCAAATTACGTCGTAACAATATTAATCACTGTTTTAATTATTATTATTATTTTTTTATATTTATGTAAAATTTTCAAAATTGGTATTCAATTAATTTTATTTTACGTGAAAAAAAAAATTAATAAGGTCATGATTATTTTTGAAATTTTTTTTTTTTCAAAATGTCTTCGTATTTTGTACGTTTACTTTTTTAATATGACGTAATTAATTTTTAATTTAAAAAAAAAAAAGTATCATAAATATATATATAAATTATTCCGGTCAGTATTATGACAAAAAAAAAAAAAAATTGCGCATTAGAAAAAGAAATAAAAGAATGAATGGGTTATAAAGGAAAATATTTTGCGTTTATGATCAGTCGCAATTCATGAAACAAGGTAACTCGTGGAAAAAAATTATTATTCCCCCAAAAAGGGGGGGATTTACTCCACCACCACCAAGGGATCCTGTTTTCACCAAGGGGGTTTTTATAAAAAAAATTTTTTTTCCAATTTAAATAATAAATTAACCAATTAATATGGTTGTTTTTAACTTTTAACTTTAAAGATTTAAAAAAAGAAATTTTTTTAAATTTGAAATTTATATTTT